>NC_051060.1:15055062-15355062 GCF_904848185.1 Acanthopagrus latus
TCATCACAAAATGTTAAAAGAAGCGTACTCATAGTCAGACAAGTGATTTCTCACATATCAGCCATCGCTCATCATTTTTCTGTTGTGACGCCTGCGCAAATTGGACACAAATTACAGTGGTAGCTTTCCCCGTGCCGGACAAGTTTTTGACTTAATAGCGCTCCCTATCATCTATGGTCCAGCCGTTCCATAACACGCTTCAATAATGCAACAGCAGCCAAGTGGTAGTGCACCCTAATTGGATCTGGGCTTACCGTACATATTCCGACTCCTTATAGACAGCGTGCTCACATCCTCTGGGCTCCCTGAGGTGCTTTAATTAGTCCACCACTCCCCGCTTCTGTAATGCTCTGCAGGAAATCAGCTTGTTTGTTAGGGAAGAAGTTAACAAACCAGCATGCACAAGGGAGCGGCTGGTAGTTATTCCTTTACTGGATCCCATCACAGAAAAGCATTATACTGGTATTGTTTTTAATATTAATAGGACAATTAGGGTGCCCGTGAAGGCAGATCGGGTTTAATTACTGCAACAATCTAATGTGCTTGTGCGAAACTCACTCGGAGGAGGATTGCAATCTTTCCAAAGTGTTTTAATCCTGCTCAGACGCAGCTCCCTGTGACTCAGCGCATTACGCTGTCAGGCTTCAGTGAGGTGGAGCGTGCTTGCAAGACTGGGCAAAGATTAGCATTCTGCAGTTCAACAAAAAACGTAATTTATGATAAAATGATGACAGTGTAAGTGAAACTCTCTGGTGGAGGTTAAAGGTCACGCTCAGATGCAGAACAGCGGAGCCCTGAAAGCTGGCTGGCGGTGACGGACGCTCGCTGACATGGAAGACTCAACATTGAGGGAGCTCTAATCAGCAGCATCCTGCGAGCCACGGCACGAGCAAGACCGGAGGCCCACTGCCACGGCAGCCTGCTGTGGCTCTAATGCTCATTACACACCAATTGTTGTATGGAAGAAGAATGATGAGACAACTTAGCTGATGCAAAAACATGTGATGTTTGGTTACAGGGAGCAGTATGCTCAGAAACTAAGTCAAGGCTTATTTAGAGATTGGAGCTTTAATTGTACAAAAAGGTTCTTGGTAGGTGGAGCTCAAGTTGTCATGGACTGTCCGTTCATCTGAGCACCTGATGTCTTTTTGATGACTGACAGGTCATTCCGAAACTTCAAAACAGGCAGACACAGGACTGCTCTGCTTCAGTCACGTCTTCCTCATCAGATGGAGTTGATATTGGCTGATATTGAAATGTCCCTTTTTCTGAGCAAAAACTTGTCATTCTTAAAAAGATATTTATTTAGGCTTTAAAGGTGAACTGTGTAAGAACAAACAGGGGGCAAAATACCACAGGAGTTACCATTAACCACTGCCCTTAGCTAGTTAGCTCAGTTAGCAGTGCAGCTTGTGGTCCTGACAAGGAGCTTGCACCAGTGGGGTGTTGGGTTGACATTTTGTTTTTGTCACAACAAATGGTAGAACTGGGAATCTCATCTCTTTGAATTAATCTGCTATTTAAAGGGTAACTGTTTACAGGCCTACATTACCCACAATGCAGCTGTAATCTTTGACATGGCTCACAATATGCAGATTAACTGCCTTCGAGTGTTGAACACTGCTACAAATCTTTTCTTACTGGGCATCAAAATGTGGTCAGTGTGGTTTAATTTAGAAGCATATTTGTTTTCCTGTAGCATTTTATTAAAACAAGCTAGTTTGAAATTTGGCAAACAGCTAAACTAAGTTAACTCGGTAGCATTAGCATCTTGATTTTTTTTAACTACAAATCGATGCAGATTCTTATTAGGTGGTGCTCCTTTAAGTCTATGAGCCCCTCTTACCCTTCTTGTGCTGCCGTTTCATTTTCATAATTCATGTTTTTAGCCACACCACTGGCTCGACTGGGGCTGGCTATGTTGATTTGTTGGATCTTTTGGACATTTGATCTGCCAGTTGGTCCTCCGCTTTTGGTCCAGAATGGAAAATCCCAGCAACTGTGGGACGGATTACTGTACAGACATTTAAAATCCTCGGAAAATTGATTTTTAAACTTTTGTAATCTCCTTTCTTTTCTTCTACAGCCATCACTGTTCGTCAAATACTTAGGATAGGATCAGTTACTTGAAAAACTCCTGACGTTCCCAGTGGCCTCTGACGCATTTTGTGTTTCATGATAATGTTAGCTGTCTAAAATGCTAAGTTCCATTTCTTCTATGCATTCTTTATTCAATATTTAAATTCACTTTTATTGCAGATATAAATAGATCTCTCCTTTATTCAACCCATTCAAACAGTAAATTACACACTGGTGCACACAGACATGTTGATAATTGTAATCATTTACCCGTTTTGTGGAAACCCACTGATTTGATTTGATCGATTTATCGACCGCTGAATATTTAGCACCATGTTTGCTCAGTCAGTCTGGAGGCTTAGAGGAGGTCTGCATGTTGAAACACAGTGTCTGACACTGATCTGCTCATCTTTATTTAATCCCGCTGAGATTAAACCCCGACCGCTTGGCAGGATGGCAGTGGGCCCTCGTTTCCCTCCACTCCAATGCTTTAAACAATTCAGAATTGCTGCAAGGTATTTAACACCAGACCGACTCCGTGTCCACCAATGAGTCATAAACTGAGGAAGTAACCTCATGGGTGCCTGTTAGGGCCATGTTTCCACGGTTTGCCTGTGGTGTCTCCTTTTTAGTACAGGTAACCTCATTGGCACTGGTGCCTGCAGCCCGGCCCTGTCGGTGCTCTGCTCCACATGCAGAGCAAAACTGCACCGCCTCCTTGTTCTGTGTGCTGTATGCGAGCCTCTCGCAGGATAACAGACAATACCTAATCTGTTTCATTTCCTTGTCCTCTTGTCATTTTGCTCCCCATCTGTGATTTGCTAATTCCCTTTGCTGTGGGTAAAAAAAAACCCCAACATGCTGCGATGGTCCCTTCCAGGTTTTGGCCGCGTCGCCTCCACTGCCCACCGACCGGCTCATCTTTCTGGATGAGCTGGTGGTGCTGATGGTGCCGGATGTTTATTTTCCCCCCATTTCTCATTCATGCAGCAATGCTGGCTGGCACACAGCTCCGTTCGGCAGCTGTCCCCTTTGATCAGATGCTTGGCAGGCAGCGACAGAGCCGGTCGTATGGGTGTCTTGGCGGGTAGCTGCCCCTGGCACGAGGCGAGGACGGGGAACAGATGTTGAGGAGTGGAGGGGGGGCAGGACACCGACGGACCTGTGCGGGATACGCGAAAAACAGTCTGGACCCAAGAGGGATTCAGAAAGCAAGGCATGAATACAGGGCAAGCAAACCCAGA
This sequence comes from Acanthopagrus latus, assembly GCF_904848185.1. Classification (NCBI taxonomy): domain Eukaryota; kingdom Metazoa; phylum Chordata; class Actinopteri; order Spariformes; family Sparidae; genus Acanthopagrus; species Acanthopagrus latus. Next base: position 15,058,386 of record NC_051060.1, read on the forward strand.
GGAGGGAAACGAAACAGATCAGGAGAATGGCCGGGTTCTGTTTTCACTACGGCGATTCTGTCAGCAGTTGAAGCTCTGTTTTTTGCTGACACAAGGCTCCTCCATCTAAATGTTCAGGCACCTTACAAAACTCGAGTTAAACTTGTATCCTAATGAACTCCCCGGCTTTAACTGTTCCCTCGCAGTGCTTATCAGCTAGAGTTTATTGTCCTCAGTGCACCTCAGATCTCCAGAATATGCTGAGTGCACAGGGCAGGTTAGCATTAGCACCATTTAGCTCTCTCTTTGACAATTAATTTTTAAGTAGCAAACTGCGCCGGACCCTCTTCTGGCAGGGCATCGACCTAGGGGTTCTCATTTTGGATGCTTGAGGGAATATCCTGAGCTTTTGTCCCGTATCAGCATTTTTCTCTTCCTGCGGGCTTGAAAATGAGCAAATAGAGAGAGAGCGTAACCGGATACTCCCGAGTTCACTTTCTTATATCACTTTTATGTAGTTCATAAAGAGCCAGTCTGAGTGTGGCAGAGGTGCATGCAGAGGTTTCCAAGTCATGACCCTCTGCTGTAACTCATCCCTCCTTTAACTTTTTATACTTCAAATTTATATCCTTATTTTAATTTTCACGCTTCCTTGAGGGTCATTTTCATCCTCGTGTTATCAGTCGCCCGTCTCCTTGATGCTCCTTTAAAGGCACGGCATCAGCTCGTTTGCTAACGTTTGTTCTTCTTCACACACTGAAATGACAATGTAGTGCGACGGTGTATCGTCTTTACAAACTGCATGTCCTTTTGTTTCCTGTGCCAAATCTACAGTATACGTCTACATGTATGTCAGTGCTTTTTCATTTAGCTTAGTTAGTTCGCTTTATGTGTGCTGTCAATTGTTTAAAGCCTAAAGTGTTTTTGACATTTTTGAGCATTTACATAGTCACGTTGGTGTTTTAAACTAGCGAGCTTAGCCTTTGAGCTAACCTAGCAGACTGCCTCAAAAGCTCTGTACATACACACAATAGTAGAACCAGTCCCTTTCCTCTCCGAGGTTTACTGCTCACATTCACTTTCATACTCGGTAGTTCTTCTAAGCATCGAGTGTAATAACGAGCCATAGGGACCAAACGTTAGCATATGGCTGGCTATTGTCGCTAACGGTTATATATTTATCTATCTAAAGGATCAATAATGTTCGAAGCAAATTCAAAGTGCTTATATTGAAAAGCACTGAGATAGCTATAGAAATATCTTGTGGACGGAAAGATAACTGTTTGCAATGTTAACTAGCCACACGCAAACATACCGGTTTGGTCTAGACTAGCTGATGTGCTAACCTCGCTATTGAAAAACAGCTACGATTTGAAAAAAAATGCAAAAATATACAAAAATGAATGATAAAGTACTAACAGTAATTACAGTATTGATGAAAAGGCTCTGAGATAACTATAGATGTACACTGTAGAGCAAAAGGACATCACACTACATTGTGCAACTGGAGAATAAGACAAAAAAACACATGCACTTATATTGCCGCAGTATTTCACTCGACCTTGTCTCCAAGAGATTACTGTAACAAGCTTTTTCGAGGACTGTATGTCCCACACCTCTTTTTAACAGGCTCAGTCATGACGCCTGGTCAGGGCCAAGGATTAATGAGGGGAGACAAACTGAAATCGGTGTGTCTGAAAATGAGAGCAGTGGGAGGTGTGCGGGGAATCAGTCAGTATCTTCCCCAGTTTCATTACAGCACGGACCATTAGCTGCGGGCAGGTCATCGACATCCTTGCTCACGATGTTTAGAGCCCTGCTGCCACCACGCCACTACGACCCAATCAGGCCACTTGTAAACACTGGTGCTAATGAAATTTGATGGGATTCTTGTAATGGGTGTAGATGGGCTTCTGAAAGATCTCTGAAATATGAACCGGACCTTTGTTGTGGTGTGTTGTGCGCTGTGTTCGCCATCAGCTCTGCGGCTGGTGGTTGATAACTTTGCCGCAGTCCTGCAGATTGCGAATGAGGAACACTCTGAATTATTAAAAGATCGCTCTTGGCCATAGCGCTCAGAGCCCAGCTGACACAACATCAGCATGTTGATGAGACTAATAAACTGAACAAAGTATCCACCAAGTTGTGGCAGAATTACTTGAGTCAGGGGATGAGTCACTGGAAGAAACCTGGGGCCAGACGTATGAGCAATGTACAAAGCATGTGCATGCCTTTTCTCCACAAACAAGCTGCTGTTTACAGAAAAGAGGAAATTGCGGTGGGAATGTGCAGACCTCACCTAAACATGGCTGCGGGTGAAATGACGAGGTGTACATGAAACATAAGGTGAGAGATTTAACCATAGGGAGCAAAATGTTGTTGGTTAAGGTTGTTTGCCAACTCCGCTGATGATTGTGTTATTGTTTTGCAATGTGTACTCTCCAAAATGTCACTTAGAGATGCATTTATAATCCTAGAAGTGACATATAATGCTTATTTTCATGTTCATAAAACATTTTTGGGTTACTACTAGAATACTTTTACATGCCTTCTCATACTGTCCAATGCTACAGCGCTGTATTCCCCATCTGTCTGACAACTCTCTGTTTTAGCTCCTGTCTCAAGGTGCCACTCCTAACCACCCAGTCTGCTGTGATTGGTCAGCTCACACATGCCTGAGACAGCACTCCTCACCACATCTCCAGTCGGCTCTGTCATGTTTTTCAGCTTCTAGTTAGCTTTACTTCCGCCATGAATATAGGCATAAATTATGCAGATGTGTGACCTGACCTAGTGTGATGTCACAAAGTCACGGAACTAAAGGCGGGACTACCAGTGAGCCATTTTAGACACTTCAGGAGCAGCGTTTTCTGTGGGAGAGAGGAGCTCCCAGTGGTGTGGACTTCTGGGCTTTTTAACCATAATAAACTATATACCACACTGAAGGACAGGAAAAAAAACTTTACTTTTAAGTGACTGAATTTGATATTTTCACTGGACCCTGATTGGTGACACACTTCACAGAGTCTGTTCCAACACGAGCAGGAGGCACACAGGTACATGTCTAGACGCTATAAACAGCCACAGCTGTGCGTAACGGTCGTCCATAGTGACGGCTGTTAAAGCACCTCACTGATTAAACACAGACAGTTATGTTTTACGTCTCTGCCGTTCGTCTCATCAGCGCGGTGTAATGTGCTGTGCAGCGGGCACAGCTATCAACATACAAACAGATGTTTAAGTTTGAGCTTCTACATCCAGTTATGGCGACTGATAACTTATGAGGTTTAAAAACTAGGTTAGGCATATGCACAACTTTGTAAATCTGATGAAAATAATGTATGTACATAAACACAGTCTTAGTCGTGAGTGTAACAGAGGCCCCTGGAGTTCTGTGGTCCATATTTTGAAAATTAGAGGCGAGGGTACTCTGGCACTGCAGGTGCTACGATTTGTAATCATTTTTTGCATAATGACAGTTGCTCGGTGTGCAGATGATGGTCCAATGTTGTAATGAGTCTGAACTTTTGGTACACTAAATGTGCTTGCAGGTGCCGATTATCATATTCACAGGATGCCTCCGATGAGACTGACTGAAACTCTGGCTGCTCACAATGTTTTATGAAATAAAATGGACCTGTCGGTTGTGAATCACGATGATTACTATACCTCAGGTTCAGTTACATGCTCCTAATTAGCCTGAGGACGTGTGTGAATTGAAATAGTGTCTCTCGTCGTGATGGATCTCTGTAATAAACCAGTGTGGTGAAGTTTACTCGCGAACCCACTGCACATACTGCTTACAGTACAGCTTCATCACAAGTGCCTTAGCCATCAGAGTGGATATGAATCATACGAAGGAGTAAGGGTGAAATGAAAGGCGATCGCTGGTATTTTCAGATCATACTTTCATCACTGTGGACGAGCGGGCGGTGAGGGCTCACCTGTGATCTCCAGCACACTGCCAGCTGAGCCTTTTCAAAAAGGCGACATCTTGACAAATCATAGTCAGATAGGCAGGTGTAAATAATCAAATGATTGATGGCAGCGGCAGAGAAGCAACACTGAGTCGGACATCAGCAGCAGCGGGTGGAAACAGCGAGAAGAGCTGGGATATTTTCACATCTTACTCTGTGAACTGAGGATTTATTTCAACCATACTAGAGCTGATTGTGAAAAGAGAAACCAAGACGGTACCGGCGAGTTTCATTAAGTTTAAGTAGAGTTTGGGTGAAGTGTTTTGCCACGAGGCAGTTAAGCTCGTCTTAGTTCTGTAAAAGAGAAGAACTTTTGTAGGGGTGAAAGAAAATGCAAGAAAGTATTTTGTTCATTTATTACACCAACAGCCGGCATATACCATAACCAGGGGTGTGGAACTGGGGGGAAAAGTGGGACTGATTACCAGGGCCCAAATGAGGGAGGGGGCCCTTGAAAGGCCTAAAATAAAAATGTTGTTTTTATTTTTATTTTTTCATTTCAAAGTAAGTAGTGTCATACCTGACTTAAAATTGGCAGAATAAATCGGATGAGAGACTTTACTCTGTATGAAAAAAACAAACAAACAGTGGAGGCTGTCAGAGGCCCCTCTCCCCCCTCACAATACATAATGGTTCAGTCCACCCCTGCAGCTGCAGGAGCGGGAAGACGCGTTTCCAAACAGCTTAATGAGCGGAGTGGCTGCTGCTCATCAATATGTCTCTACCCAAGAAAGCAAAATCAGGGAGTCTTAAGCAAAAGGAAAAGGCAGAAAGGGACAGAAAGTAATGAGAGGGAAGACAACTCCTCACTTCTCTTCTTTCAAAAGAAAGGTGAGCACAGTTCACAGCTAGCACAGTTTAAGAACAGTTCAAGCTAATGTCAGCAGTTGTAAAGATTGAGGGCAGCCAGACAGCCATAAGTCTAGTTTCTCAGTTTGAGCAGCAGCAGGTTCCTCATCCTCATCTCATCCCTCATTAACTGCTGACTGAAAGTTATTATTACAAGTCATCATTTCACATTGAGGTCGCGGACCTCACGGTAAAAACAGGTCAAATTTGGAGAGATATTTAGCTCCTTTCCCAGTAAGTTAGCATGACATGTTTTAGATGAGAGGATTCATTTCAATACCAGTATTTCTATGATGCTTATGGCTTAAATAAATCTTAAAAACTGAGCCCGTGATGGCCTTCAGAAGACAGTTATGTCATTTTCAGAGGGTTAAAAGAGAGTTCTGAAATGAAAATAGCCTATAATCCATATTTATTTCAGAATGATTTTCATGTATTAAGAACAGCTCTGAATTAAAAAGAGCATGTGTATGTGTATAATATAGTTCAAATTCACCTATCACTATAATAGAGTGTTTGGTCAGTATAATTTGGGACTCTCACCTTCCTGCTTTGCAGTAGGAACAGAGGAGAACATTCCTGCTGCATGCAGACTTTGTGACTCAATACAACTCTCACTACAATAAGAGAAATGTTTATATTTTCTGGAAATCAGAGGATTAAATCACAACAAACATATAGCCTCATATATGTATTTTTTCATCCCAAATCCAAAGCCACCACCTGTGAGTCTTCAGCTGTGGAGATAAATTAGACCTGCATGCAGGGGGAGACAGTGAGCAGTAACCAAGTAACTGTCATGTTGTTCTTTTCACAAATATGGGAATGATAGTAAAAATCATTAAAATGCATAGTTTTATATAAAACGGCATCAATTTTTTTGCCATCTTATACAAGGGCCCCCAAAATCCCTGGCGGCGCCCCTGACCAGAACTGCCAGCTGAAACTACTGGGGCTGTCAAAACATCGACTTTTGCTGGTCCAAAGTGGTTTCAGGAGACAGGGGCTAGCTGGTTAGCATGCTAACTTCAGCAGGCAGCTGCAACACAATGCATAGATGTTTTTTTGACATTATGTCAACAGTTGTTTATTCACAGTCTGCTGATAACATCTAGTCTTATTTTTTATTTGTTTTAAACTAGAATTCCAACCTCATCCCTCAGATTCCTTTGACACAGCAGCCATTTTCCTCTGACATCATGCTCAGAGTGGGAAACTCAACAGCTAACATTAGCCACCTCCTAGCTAACATTCCTGTTTGACAGTGTCACAGGATAAGATGGGAATGCTGTGATTGTATTCTAAAATGTCAACACACGTCTTGGACACAACTTTTCAAAACTGGAACTGAAGCATGCTTTACCGAGCGTTGACACGGCTGAATGCTAACATAAGCTAACAAGTCGTCAGATATGTAAAAAAATTTTTTCTTTAAATTCGGCCCGATTTCCCCTTAGATTTTCGCTGTTCATTGTCTTTTCTGTTGATGTTCAATCAGGAGGCGGTGCAACAATAACAGTTTGTCAGATTCCATACTTTTATATGACGTGCATCCTCGAAAACAGACGCACGACAACTCAGCATCCATGCTTCCCCTACCTGAGCGTGATGTCAGAGGACAATGGCGGCTGTGTGAATATGGTCCATAAGAGATGACCATGAATCAAGGATTGCGTTCTTTTCACACACATTTGCAGCGTGTCTGAAAGTTAATGGGTGCCTCCAACAAACCCAGAGTATATGTAAAGTTCTGGAGCGGGAAAGTCACTCCACAGAGAAGAGGCTGCATGGGATACAGCTTATCCCCCCCATGTTCAGAATATGCATATTCTTTTTGACAAATGGAGTTGCTAATGATCAAAACACAATGCGCGGAGGCCTTTAAAGAGCCTGTCAAATTGCGAAGGCAGGTTGATGGGAGGAACGGGAGTTGTCATGTGTCAAAGTAACAGGTAACTGCGCTTCCGACCCGAGAAACGAGGGAGAGGATGTCGGTGAATAATGTAGGCAGGAGTTTCGTCTGCGAGTGGTTTGATATACTCATTTGACTTGTCACTAAAGAGTGTGTCTGACGGTGTGTGTGTGTGTGTTCTTGAAAGCTTCAAAAGAATGCAATTGTCTGTTTTTTTTCTTTTTTTAAAGTCTCAGCGCTTCTTGACGAGCCCCTCTGACTGAACCTGGTGAAGCGCTGTGGTCCTCCTAAAACACAAGGATGCAACTGTTTGGATGCATCTTTTTTCCGATCGACAGCTACAGCGAAGAAAAGAAAAAAATCGGATCTGAAGCGATGACAAAACCGTTCAAAGCCCGAAGACGACGGGGGAAGGGGAGCAGCAGCAGTTGTACGGGATAAGCAGAAATGATAAAGTAGCCGAGGAGAAGGAGAAGGTAAGAGAATCAGGTTGACAGGCTGGTGGCAGCCGCTTCAGATTCAACCCATCCTAATCAGTCCTATTGTGAATAACTGAATACTGAATCCCTTTGCAAGTCGTATTCCTCACTTTGCAAGATTGTACACGAGCCGTGACACATTCTCCTGCTTGAGCTTTTAATAATAACCCAGGGAGTAATCCTTTCAATTATCCGCCAGTGAATACAGGAGCTATCCATCATCGGCCCTGGTTGTTTTCATTTGCTCTAATTGGCATTTTCTAGTGGCTGCCACTCGGAAGTGAACCTGTCTCCGCGTGGAACCCGAGGTGCTAAAACCTCTCGCTACTCTGCGGTTCTTGGCCTTCTTCCTCTCTCGTGTTTCTTCCAGTTTCTTCTTCTTGCCAGCCTACTTTCTGCCGATGTTTCCAAGCTTTTCCCGCAGCTGCGTCGAAGCTTTCTCCTCACTCTGAGCCAACTCGCAGTGTGGACGTCTTGGAGCAGTGTAGTGTGTAGTGCTGTTCTTGTTGAGCGTTTAAACTCAGCAAAAACTTGTGTCTGAACTTGCACAATAATCGACCAATAATTAAGCTAACAAATGTGATGTGTCTGCTCTTAATGAGTTCTTATCCGTGTATTTCATTCAGGAGAGACGTGACAAATTAAGTGGTGATGAATGTTTATTATAACAGATGATGTAGTGGTAATTAAGTCTCAACGGGAAAGTATTCGGCACTTACTGACACTCTGCCAGGAGATTTTTTTTTTAATTGAGGGGCATCAGCCCCGGCATAATAAATCCCCCTGGAGTCCAGACACTGGTCGCTGTGGCTGATGACTTCTGCTGAGATCTGATGAAACTCATGAATCTGCATTGATTAGGTGGAGAAAGGAAGGTTGGGGCGAAAGATGACAACAAGACGGAGAGAGAAACGTGTTTAAAAACACACTGGCAGCAAGATAATAGGCTGACAGCTGAGCCATAGGACAGAGGCGAACAGCTGATCAGCCTCAGTGATGGCTCCAGACCACGAGCAGGCGAAAATTGAGTGAGCATACGTGAGAAGGATAAAGGGGCACGACAGAATCAGAACTATAACTACAGATGGTCTTTATGACTGTTCAGTCATTTCATTGTGGAACTTGGGCCTCAGGTTTTCAGCGCCCAGGACAGGAACATCCTCTGGGAGACCCCACCTCTCTTTTGCGGCGGCGGCAGTGAGGGTCCCTCTGTCAATGTTCCAACCGTAACCTACAACATCCACAAGCTCAGGGATCGATGGATAGGTCGATCAGCATAAAGTCAACAAAAACCCAATTTCCTAACATGAAATTATGGCACCACAGTAATGTAAATATTGTATTAATGTGCGCTTTCTTGATCGCTTCACATGCCAACGCTTGACTGACCCGTCACAGGTTGACGACACCTAATCTAGACATTGGTGTGTTATGGTTTCACACAAAAAAGGGACCCCAATCTAAAATCCAAAGGGAGGCAAAGGTGGCAGGCAACAAAACTGACAGAAACAAGCCGTGGCAAATAAAAAACAAAACACACATACATCAGGTACATTACGTACAAAGCACGATGAAGCTCTGGGAACAGGCAGGAGCGCGGATAACAGAGAACTCGAGACTGACTGACGGGAAACAGAATGAAAACAGACGAACTGACAAAGAGAAACACAGGCTTTAATACACAGGAATGACAAACAAGTGAAACACAGGTGTAAGCAGAAAAAAAAGAGTGGGAAGGAAACAAAGACAGAAGGTGGGAGGACGTAACAACAAAATAAAACAGGAATGTAACTAAACCATGAACCCAAACCATGACAGTTTGTTCATCTCTGCCGTATTCTATACACTCCGTTTCACACAATCACTTCCTGATGAGGTTGCTGACCTGTTTCACATCGTATCAGCTCACTATTCTGTATTTCCCAGCAGAAGACAGCTGTCAAATAGCTGTTTGTCGGTGTCCTCTGAAACACAATAATGTCCCTTTTAGCACCGTTATGGCCGACTGAGACCAGGGAACATTGATCTGGTTCGAGGCGGCCTTTACGTTTTAACAATCCACGATCTGAGCAAATCAATGTTGTGCAGAATTACTTCTGTCATGAGGTGTGAGGAGAAAGCTTTGGAAATGAGCTAGCACTTCTGTTAACTCTAACGTGAATATGTTTTTTTTTTTGTTGTTGTTTCACGTCACAGTAAGGAAAAGCGAGGAGGAGCTGCAGAGCGACCGCCTTCGAAATAAAACGAAAATCCAACGCCTGGGATGTCAAATTTCAACCCCCTCGCTCCTTCCTCATATCTGTATTCCATTATTCATGGCTGACAGGAGTTGCGGGAGAAAAGTGTTGCCCCACTTACCCCCCCTCGCAAAACACGTTGAAGTAAAGCTGAAACCAATCCGGCTTAAGGCCAATCCCCGCGTTTCCTCGTCGCCCCCCCCTTTTTTCCCCGTTGCTGTGGTCTCAGCGAGAATTAGCTGGTTTATCGGGCTGCTGCGTGCGATCCAGATTGCAGCTGGAAAAAGCAGGTTATCCTTTCGCAGGGAGAGGCCCCCGGGAAGACACACCACAAACACCTTGTTTTTTGTTCCCCGATCCGCAGGTGAACAATGGGAGCCCTGTGCACTGGCATCAGCTAAACAGGAGCTGCCAGCCCCGTCTTTTCCTGTGCACTCTGTTGTCTGCTGACAAGGGGACGAGCCAAAGTGCAGAAGTGGAGCAAACAGCTAAATATAACCGAAAACCTGCTTACTGCCCCGACGATCTGCAAGCGCCCCCCGCCCCCAACGTTTGAATGCATATACAGCATCACCTGGCTGTGAGTGGGTGCGTGTTTGCGTTTCGCCTTGAATTAATGCAGCCATGCGGTCCAATGTGACGCAGAGCTTTGTTCAGCTGGGCCTGATTATTGTTTAGGGTGTATTGCAAAGTCTTTAGCTTCAGGCGAGTATTGTCTCTTGGCAGTTTGCGTTTCCGTCTCTCCATTAGCGACTGAACAACAACATCTGCTTTGGAGAATTCCTTGTCAAGCTGTACATCTTTGAAGAACCGTTTAATGCGATCTCCTGCCGCGACCGACAGCCACAACGCATGACTCGCAGCGCTGGGAATTTCAAAAAGTGACAAATCCTGACGACCGCGAAGGTTTTTCTTGACGTGTTTCTGGTTCGCCGGGAGATTTTTTCAGACAAAAGTTTGAACTGACAATTTCCTTTGTAACTCCAGCGAAACTTTGTCCCTTGTAGCAAACTAAGAAAAAAAGAAAACAAAAAAACGTACGGATGGATTCAATTTGCGCATTAGCCGATAGTCTTCAAGGGGGAGTTTAGATCTGGATTTCTAGGGAGGGCTCCCCCGGAACATGATTTCCGCTTTGTAATTAAAATTTCATCAAGTAATGAAGCGAACCAGAGGCTAAATGAGCGTAAAGGTTAATCATCTGTTCAATAGCTGTAAGGTCGGACTCCTGTGTGCTTTGTATTCTGCGAGATATCAAGAGCGCTGGCTGCTAATATCAGCCGTGCGCTGACACGAAACTAATGGACATGTTAAGCGTGAGCTTGGACAAGCGCTGTCGATTAAAGGTTAATTGTTAATCATCACGACGTGCGGGAAGGAAACACCAGTAGCGCAGCGGGAGGACAAACAAAAAAAAAAACTGTTGATGACCTTGAGATGGCGTGGGAGCGAGAGACTGAAACAGAGAGAAGAAAGTGTAATCTTGTGTGTGTTACTGGATGTATTCAGCAGAGAGACTGTCTTATTTCCTCTGCATGCTGATTACCATGCGGCCTTTGTGCCCGCGTACTGTAGGGTAAATGATTGCAGGTGAATTAGCCGGCCCTGAGAGTCTTATTGGGAAACATTGCCGCAATCACCTAATGGTCCATATCCATCCCCTGCATTAATGAATCTCTTTCTCTCTTCCTTTCTCCTCCCCTCTTGCATTATCCTCCACCACCTTCCAGACTCCCCGTATCTTCTGCTGAAACTGTGTTAATCCCCCTCCCACATTTCTCTCACTCCTCATTCTTACACTTTCCCCACTTTCCTGTCATCGCGCCACTTACTCTCTCCCTCCACCACTTGTGCTTGCGCTCTGCCTCTGCTGTGCTCCTTCAGGCGTGAGCAAAATGCTGGAAAAAAAAGCCGTCCGAGGCCATCCTCAAAGTGCTTTAAAAAAAAAAATGTTTCAGGTAGACAATGAACAACCGGTACGATCATCCAGCGGTCGAAAAACCTCCGTATTGTGAGGGGAAATTGTAATCTTCCCAACGACGCTACGTGGCTAATAAATGTGTGCCTGCAGCTGCTCGCAGCGCTCAATTTCCTGGAGCGGGGCTCCATTTTCTGCGACTATAAACACAAAACCGAACCAATCAAGAGTCCAAAGTGCGTCTGCTAAAAGCTAAAAAAAAGGAGGGGGATTTGAATGTGCATCACATAATCAAACACTGAAAAACTAACCTGTTAAGGTCGTACATTTAGCTTTGCCCTCAGAAAATACGGACACAATCTAATATGGCCGCTGGTGAGTAACATAACAAGGAGGTGATAAAGGTGCAAACATAGATTTTCATATGCAAGTTTGTTTTTGTTATTTCGGGTTGTTTTGTTTCCAGAACATGTATTCTGTCAGACAAGTGGAAAGAAACTTCTAGTGTTTATTTTCGGTCACATTTCTTATTCTGTCTTGTTTCATATTTAATTAGAAAGCCTCATTTGCATTGAATATCAGACAATGTGTTATGTCAAAAAAAACAACAACAACAACAAAAAACCCTCCACCGTAGTCCGGCCTTGGAGAGCTGGCCTCAGTGAATTCGTACTTGGGGCCTGAGGGCTGTAGTGTCCGCGCCGCACTACATCAGCTGCTGCCTGTTTTTACAGGGAACAAGTGGCTATGCTGAGGGGCTCATTCATTTATCACTCATATCCTGATTTAGCCTTATTAACATGTTGTTCTATCCATTTAAAACGTAGTGTCTCAATTTGCAGTTTTTTTTTTCTATTGTGGGTGTTATTTGCCTCCATAGTCTTTATTTTATCATCATTCTTAATTTTTCTAGTGCACTGATGCTCCGACACCTGTGGGAAGAGCCTCCATGTGTGCGTTACTGCTCTTCCCGTGTGAGAGTAAGAGCCTTGATTGACAAGCCCCTCATCGATTAGTTGACAGGAGAATCCTGACTTGCTCCCGGAGCTCCAGTGTAGAGTAAATGAGAGGAATGATTTTGTTCCACTCGGATGCCAGACAAAAAGCTGGACTGCACGCCTCAGCTGGACGTTTTAACCGGCGCATCCAGAGCCCTAATTATAGCTCACGAATGAAGACAAGTGGAAGGAGCTCCCCTGTTGGGTTACTTCTTCATTTCCACAGATTTACCTCAGAGTCCCAAAAGCTTTTTTCCCCCCCGTGATTCCCAAAACAAAAAAAACCTGGGTAAATGCACTGGAACAGCTCTCTAAGGTAGATGCCAGTTGTCGTAACATGCTCACAATGTGGGGTCATTATTGATTTAGACTAATCCTCCTGCTTTGTGCGAGGATTATCTCAGTGTGGGATTGTACAAACCACTGTTTACCGTCGACAACAGGATGTATCAGAAAGCCCGGTTGAATTTGCTCAGACCAGCAGCGAACACTGATCTGTGCTAATCCGGCCAATGACAGGGTCTGTCAGGGCAGGTTGTCATGGTGACACCTGATGTCCCGGGATGAAAAGGATAGGTCTTGTTGAATGACCAGCTGTGCAAGGGAAAATTAACATTTTATACAAAGCAGTAAAGAACTGAGAGCAAGAGAAGCCTGGAGAACGAACTGTACGTACACAAATGTGATTTCTTGTGGTTGTGATGACTTCTGATGATAAAATGACCACATAGATTCATTTGGAATTTACCCGTGGTAGATGAAACATGATGAATTCCCCTCAGCATGCCCTTTCAGTGGAAAAAAAACATGGTAAGATACCCTTGAGGATGCACCTCCAGCTGCCTCTCCAGTTCCCCTCCTGCCAGATACCACCAAGTTACAAATCGTTGTCTTTTTGTTTTCTCTGATCCAGCCCCCCCCCAGAGTGAAGTACACCTCAGGTGCTGTCTCTACTCTGTGGGTTTGCATGGCACACCCCCTGTGTCAGTCTGCTGTTCTTGTTTTCCAACCAAGCTGTGGTGGAGTGGCATGGGACCGAGCCCAGTGTGCGGTGTGTGCTGGGAGGCAGGGAGCCCGCTGTTTCACTTAGCTGTTTTTGTCGACATGCTGATGTGATGGGCTCAGAACCTCCTCGCTGCCCATTTCAGTGGGAAAAGATAAACTGATGTTACAAACACACACACACACACACACACACACACACACACACACACACACACACACACACACACGCGCACATACAACGACCCCCCATGAGTCCCATTCCTCTCCAGCAGAAGGATATCTGTAAACTAATTAGTCGTTAAGTTTTGCTTTCTCTCTGAGTGTGGGTATGTACCACATACATGGGTGTATACAAGGTTTCGAGCATGTGTGTGCGTGTGTGTGCGTGTGTGCATGGAGCGCTGAGGGCCACGGAAAAATAATAGAGAGATGTTTTTTTCCTCTCATTCTGCTTCATTTTCTAACCATGTATATTAGCGTTCTTGTTTGTGTGGGAGCAAAGCACACCGAGGTCTGTTCTTTGTAATAACACACTGTTATTGTTTAATCATACGAGCCTCTGACAAATCACAGCATCCACCGAAAGAGAGGAAGACAAAAGGAAAGTGATCAAACGTCTCCAATTTTGGCACTGAGGCTGGAAAGCGAGACGCGGAGACTGCATGGAGTATAATTACGTGCGTCATGTAATAACCTTTCATTGTCTCGGTGCAAACATTTTTCTGAAAACGCATGAAGAGAGGACGTTAGGTCGTCATAAAGAGTACAAGCACTCGAAAAAGCTTGAAAGCTTACAAAATGGCGACACTGTGCACCGCAGTTGATGCTTGTTCCCGTCTTCTAATTTTCTCAAGAAGCGTTATTTTTTCATGTGCCAGGCCTCCTTCTCAGCTTGGTTTTTCACTGCAGGAGTGAGGCCTTTGGGGGCTCTAACACACACACACACACACACACACACACACACACACGACCAAATCCATTTCTCATCTTCATATTTACACACACACACACACACATACACACACGCACACAAAGACTCGAGGCAAAGACATATTGAATGCCCTTTTCTTTGCTCTCTCAAGATTGCCTGTCATGCTTGTCATGGTTGGCTGATGTGAACATTGTTTCAATTCTTTCTTTCAACATGGTACGTGTGTGTGTGTGTGTGTGTGTGTGTGTGCTCCAGTAATCATGGCTATATGACATTCTTTATCTACATTTTTAGACAAGTACCTTGGTGCTCCCTTGGTTACAGACCAAAGTCCTAGCTGTGCACCGTTGTGCAGCAACAGAGCTCTCTTGAGACCGGTGCTGCCGTTAAATGATGCTATATTCTGCTGCTGTTTATCCCTGAAACCAAACCGTATCTATCTTTTGCTTGAGTGTGCAAAGGAACACAAAAAAAAAACACTTAAACAGAGGTGGGTTAAATATTCTGCATGAAGGAAAGATGCAGTTTTAAGTTTTCCTGAGGCACGTCATCACTCAAGCCAACCAGTCAGGAAGGGAGCGAGGCAGAAGCACTTGACACCGTGCGCTTCGCTTTGCATCTCCCATTAAATGAAAAGGAATAAATGTAACCGTGAAGGTACATTTAACCGGAGTCTGTCTGTGCAGGAATTCTGTTTCACACCCAGGAAAACACGAGATAAAGATGTTCAGTTGACAGGGTTTCCAAACTATCATCTTGATAGCCACCATATAACAAATCATCCGCTTTTGAAAGCCACAATACGAGCGTGGTGGCAGCTTTGAAGATTGGAGAGAGAGCCCAGAGGCACCGGCTCGCCTTAACAATCCAATTTACTTCCATGGAGGAGGGCCAAAATACATCATAGCCACTTATTGCTTTTGCTTTATGTATCTTTTTTGGATTCCCCCAGCTCTTTGCCTTAATGAACAATTTATCTGCACAGCAGCAGATTCAGGCTGTGTTGATGCTCGGCTACTATTTCATATTAAAAGAGAAAATCAATCCAAATTACATTCTATCTTTGCAGGCATCATTGCAACGACGCTTTATTCAGTTATTCGGTATTTTACCCTTAGTTGGCATGCAGCGTCAGTGACAGGAGGCTGAGAGCGGTGATCACAGTATAGTTCATGATATTGATCTTGCCTGAAAAACTGAGGTTTTGCTATTTCAAAGATTGTAATAACTGACTGTACAACACGCACTGTTTCACTGGCGTTGACATATCTGTAATAGTTTAAAGAGTAACTACACTCTAAAATCATTTATTTTTCATGTTGAGCCTCTATTTAGTGCAAATTCTTATCAGAATAGAGCTGCAGCAATTTATTGATAAATCTATTTCGATCAACGTCGGTATTTTTTCAAGCAAAAATCGTCAAACATCTGTTCCTTTTCTCTGTCATTTAGGATGGTAAATGAAGAATCTTTGGGTTTGAACTGTTTGACAAGAGAAGAAATTTGAGGATGTCACTTCAGGCTGTGGGAAATTTCTACGAAGAGCATTTTTCACAACTTTCGCGCAACTCACCAACAACGAAACATAACATTTCCTCATGTTGCAACTTCACAGGTTTCCCCACAAATACGGCTAGAAATTGTTCCAAGGTTGCCTTAAAAACATCCAGTGGTGTCGATGCGGCAATCTCTCCCTGATTCTATCCAGTGGTTTCACTCTCAAACACATTCGTAGCAGTCTGGAACTTCAGCCCAGGGTTTGTGCTATAATCGTAGCTTCTTAGGGGTCTCTAAAATAACTAACCCTAACCACACAGACAGATTTATAGGCCAATAGTCAATCAGGTGCCATTTTTAAAGGGAATCTGGTGACTTTGTCTACTTTCTTCTTTCCCCGAAGAAGTAGCCTATATTGGTTACTGCTTCCTGAATGTGTAAAATTTCACATTTGTGATGAATATGTTATATTGTTTAATGAACTTGGTGTAAATGGTGAAATCAATTGAAACAGTGTGCTAGGAGGGACAACACAGAGGCGACAGGTTGCACTTTAAACACAAGATAAGACGGTGATGCTGCAACAAACTGACATGCTAACTTCAGTATCTATCTCTAAAACATATATACAATGCTTCTTATTTACATTCTGTTGATACAAATTTTGAACGTCTTCAGTTAAAGTTCTCACTTTAGCCCAAGTTGATATTCCTGCCAGTGCTCAACCTCAAACATTCGCCTCTGTGCATCGCTGCAAACCATTCGGTTACTGCTGGTTTCTACTGTAGGGCTCTCACAGAGTGAAGTGGGTACAATCCACGCTGAACGCACTCTTTACTATTAATGAGATGAAAGCACTACATTTGATTGCCGGTCAATAATGCACCAGGCACATTCACTTCTCCCTGTGACATTTTCATTCTCTCAAAACGTATTTCCTTTCTTTTTTTCTGTGATCATTCAGTGTAAAAGGCTGTTTTGCAACCCAAATAGCTGCAGTCGTTGTTTTGCTGTCATTTCCATTGAAAATGCCACTGCCTGTAATGAAAGGGCGCTCTGAAACAACTTGTTGGTAATTATGAAACAAAAAAAGCCATCTTGAATTGTGCGCATGGACAAATGGAAGGATGCTTTGTTACCCATTTGAAACAACAGCGACAATAAGACAACATTGAAAATATCCAACCGCATCGCGAGAATAAAAAGACAGGTCTAACGCAGCAGCGACTTCTGAGAAAATCTTCGACTGAACTGTTTTACTCATCCGTCAGACATTTTCTTATCCACTTTAGAGTTGGATAGATGGCTTCCATTAAATGTCATGAATAAATCTGCTGTTGTGTTAGGGAAATTATGAGGAAATTGAATTTATATGAGCAGACACACACACGCGCGCACACACACACACACACACACACATATTTTTAATGGTGTCTATTATGTGTCTGAGTCACCCAGCTCCTCTTGGGCCATGACAGGCCAGCCAGTAATGTAATGTGATAGGCCTCATGTCTCTGTCTGACACGTTCAGCCTTGTGAAGACAGGAAGGAGGTAATAATTACAATGACTTAAGTGTATTCACTTCAGGCATTATTTTGACCATCTCTCAAATCCCTAACAGCCATGCTCCGGGCTGGATGCGAACGCCAACAAGCGTTAAAAGCCAGAAATAGGTTCCCCCTAATGCCATTTTGGACAATTTAATGAGATTTTCTCAGTCCAGCCCAAACACGGCCATTCCACCCCACTTCACTTGGTGTCTGGGCTGAGATGAAGTGAGACGGGGGAAATAATGGCCGGTAAAGGTTTCACAAATAGAAAGAAACATTTTCACGGCGAACTGGAGCCGTTGGCACGAGCTAGACTAAATAACGATGCCAAAGTCTGCTCCAATAAAGCACACTCATCCTCACAGATGTCATTTTCTCTCCCCCCCCATCTCCAAATAAAGTCTGTTCCACCCACTGTGTGAATCATTTTAGGGACGCTTTCACACTCACTGATCCATATCATGCTGAAACAGCCTTCTGAGAAATGATGCGAGTGGAACACAAAATGCCAGCGAGCGGTCGGTGCAGTTCGCCAAAGCGGCTGAGTCGATGATGAACTACGCTGCTACGTGTGAAGCAAAGCAACTGTGGAGCTCCGCATCTTCTTCTGTTGTGATTAAGTAATTCTCGGTAACTTTTAGGAAACGTAGACCCAACATTAACATTAAGGGAAGACTGAAATGATGTGAGAGGGACAGTTACGGGGCAATCCGCCATTTCCCTTATCCTTGAGTGTAGACAAGACAGTGTCTTACTAGTTTATACCATATAAACACCACATATAGTAAATACTGATTGGCTGAAAGGTGTCAAATAACAGACACCTCAGTGTTTGAAATAGATTACTTTTGAACATAAATCTGGCGCGTAGTCATTCACAGCATCATCTTCAGAACACCACAAGTTGGTGCTTGTAACACAAGAGCTGCGAGTGGCAAGTGGCCTTCTTCAGTGTCTACTGGCTGACATGACCATGATAAGCAGCTAACGGTTAACTCATAAAAAGCTGTGTAAACTCTGTTTGAGTTGATGAAGCTGGGTAAATGGACTTTATGTGCGTTTACTCCCCACTGCAGCCTGATACACCGTCCCTCTGAACGCACTGTCAACAACTTAACTCGACGACTGTGTAAGGACACTCCCACGCAGAGTGTAAAAAAGCCTGCAACTCCCTTCCAGTGAGTTAGAACTGAAGGAGACTCTTGGATGAGAACTGAAACGTATTCAAGAAACTGAAACATGTTCAGTTGCCTACGATACAGCACTTAGAATTACAATGACCTGGATGATTGAGAACCTTCATCGGCGTGTATCAAGTTATCCTCCCACATCCCACGTGCTTTTCAACTCACTACTTCAGGCTACAGCTGGCCAGTTCGTGGACATTTGTACTGATTTGGGGACTGGGACATGGCTGGTTAGCTAGTTTGTTTTGCTGTTTAACTGTTTGTCCAATGTTAGCTATCTGGCTAAAGATGAGCTGATGGGTTCACTGAGCTGAGTGGACTAGTTTATCTCCCGTTGCTATGTTGTATTCATCCTATCCACGAGAGCACTGAACAACAGTTCTATAACATACAAACCTAATGGGATTGTGAGGACTGTTTCAGCTGTTAGTCAAATGTGGTTGTGGTATACGCGGGATAATGCCCGTCAAGGTGTCCATAATCAGGCATTAACGTGAATCACCAGACATAGCAGCAAACAGGAGGATCAGGACAGGACAGCCTCTTTATGGTATTCTCTGCCCGATTGGAAAAATTGGGCAGGGATACTAGAAAATGTGTTTACATGTTAACCAAATAAATCTTTGTTTATTTGCAGCTTATCAGCTCAGCATCAAGAACAAGCATCTTGAAATTAAATGTATCATGCTTGGATCAAAGATTATGAAGTCTCAACCCATCCTACAATACCAGGCCTATATCCTTCCAGTCACAGTGTACAGAATGGCGTGCCGGCGTGTGGGTGCGGTGCATGAGTATTGTGTTCAGACCTGGCTGAACAGAAATTGTTTTCCGGTGCCCTGAGTTCATCCTTACCTGCAGGGTAAAAGTAGACTCTAAGTTAAAAGTTTAACTCGGAGTTAGAGTTTGCTTCATTGCGAATGACTGGATGAATTGCTTATCTCTCGGCGGCCTGAAAAAAAAAAAAAAAAAGCATTTATTGTAAAGGTCATTTACCACCAGCAGAGCTATTGAATTTTGCTGAACCTCGCCCTTTTCCCCGTGTCTACTCCCACAACACAACACATACGCACACACATTTGTCAGACTGAAACATAGATGCATCTTGCCCACTGCGGTCACATCTGGAAGTCATGTTCGCACTGAAGTGTGCGAGGGGAGAAATGTCAGAGTGAGGAGATACCAGAGGAACCGCATTAGCTGATGAATATAGAGGCAGACTACACGAGATGGGAACAGGGCAGGTAGAATCAAATGTGTAAACTCTGTGGGGCACAAAATGAGAAATTGGGTAAAACATGTCAGACAGGAAGTGGCTGGAGGGGGCTTATTATACAGGAGAGAGGAGCTTTATGTCTCTATCACTGCATCAGGGACTAAAGGGACTGTGAGAATGTTTCTCCATGACTGCACAGACTGCCTGTCCTCGCTCTCCGCACCACACTGTGTGTCTGACTCACTGCTTGTTCTGTCACGGTAAATGTTCCGTAGTCATAAACATCTTATAAATGTTAATGGTAAGTGAAACAGAAAGGAAACAACACCCACCCACACACACACACACACACACACACACACACACCTCTGATTTTTCCACCCGCTTAACACCTCCGACGGATCTGTGAAGGGGGGATAACCTCTGCACTATCGGTTAACCTTACTTTTCCGGAGCTTATCTGCTCTTAATGAACACCGCTACCCTTTAAATTCTGACAAATGGACGCCGGGTCGCCTAAGGAGCGCGTCTATTACCGGCTACACATATTCACCTAACTAATGATAATGAGCAGAGAAGCTTTAATGAGGGGTCGTCTTGACGTCTTACAGAACTTTCTGCCAGGTCCACCGCCTGGTGCAGAATTCAAACCAGGCTCATGTTTTCAGCCGCACACTTTCTCCCCGCTCCCACCAAAAAACAATGCACTTCTTCGAGATTCTTCTTTTGCCTAAACTGAAAATGAGTTGCATGCCGGGCTTGAGAAATGTTAAATTGCCCATGCTAATGTAACAGGTTCAATTACTGCGCCGGCTGCCCAAACTGAATGCTAAGAAGACAGCGTATTCATGATCTGAGTGTGAAATACTTTGCGAGAGAGGAAAAATCGATGTGTGTGATTTATATCCAGACCGAGACCCCTGTCTGCCATATGCAGCATTTTCCAAATGAACCAATTTGCTCAAAATGCTCCAAACTGCAGTCAAAACCCGCAAGTCAACCCATTTCCGAACTGTGCGCCTCCACACGGGGCTTTGACCTGCACAATTATTCAAGGTGGAATGGATTCAAATAGTCCTCTGAGCAAAAGAGGCGCAGGCTTTAAGCAGAGGGGGCAATCATAGGCGCTGAATGAGAAAGCCAAGTAGGGCAGCAGCTGGCTGCAAAGAGAAGAGGATCCAAGCGGAATAAAGAGATCCTTGCTCTGGGGCCCCAAGGGCAAGAGCAGAAGCCACTGTGCCAGAACAGAGGGGTGCTATCAGGACCCTGCCACACCGACTTCTGCTTTCATTTCTCCATGGGTGGAGAGAAAGGTCGGCGCACATGGAACAGGCAAACTGATACCTTTGGGATGATTAACAGCATCCTTCAGTCTTTTTAATATTACTGTCTCCACTGGCCTGAACTCACCATACCCCAGATGACTTCTTTCATTTTCCCTCCTCCTGGCCTAAACTACAGAAAATGTGCTGTAACTTCCATGCTCGGAACTGATGCTAAAGAGTGGGCACCAATTAGGCAGCAGTCTCTCTGCTCATTTTTAATTTTTTTAATGCCTGATGCCTGAAATACTGAGCCAAGCATCAGTTGTGTGTTCAAAATCATTCTAAGCAACCCCCCACCACTGAATGCAACCTTTTACTATTCCTTCACTTCACCGTGAGCCATCACAGTTTGTTCGTCGACTATTCAGAGATTGACTCCCATGTTTGAAAAAGCGGCAGTTTTCCCGGGAGAGTTATGCATTTAGAGAGTCATCCGATGCGTTTGAACGTTCCTCATCTCGTGTCTCTTCGGCCACAGAGCAGTGGCAGAAACATATTGAACCTCTGTACAAAATGGACCAGCGCCAGAGTTTTGAGACACAGTCTCAGGCGAAAATCAATATTCTCCCTGTTTGTTTGACATACTGGAAATAATTTATAAACCCAACTCGGTGTTTGCCTTCTAACACTGCCTGATTTTTGCAGCCACCGCTACCATACAGAATGCAAATACTCAATCAAAAAACCATCAGCAGCGCCGACAATCGAGGGCTTTAAACTTGCACTGGCTTTGAAGTGAGTTTGGACAGAACAGGTGGGCTAGGTTTTAATGAGAATTTAACAGACAATTTCACAGCCACAGTTCATTGTTACACACTGATTTTATTCCCAGCATTTACATAAAAAGGAAAAATTTGGAGAGCATGTTGTTTTTTTATTGGAGGACAGATAGTTCAGCCTGTTCACTTAAATACAGCCTCTAAGTTAGATGCTGTAGGTACCCGCTGTAGGTACACGCTTATGTTACTTCCATTTTGTAAGTTAAGAGACTGAACGTGGTTATTTTTATCCAAAGTACAATCTTTTTCTGAACATAACAAGTCGTTTTTGTGTCTAAACCTAACCAAGAAGTTTTGGACCCTAAACCTAACTAAACTGTGTCTATTTGACAAAAGTAATGACAATCCAAAAGTCACAATATGTCATAATATGTGAACTGTTTGTCACCATTATTTTGAACGTGTAACCTGATGTTGCATACTACATATTTGCTAACTTGAGAATGGAGTCCTTCTCTTACAAAACGTCTCTTACAGCAACCGAGCCGGGGTATTTGATGATCTGCGAGTAAAAAGTGCACTGGATAGATGCTGAGTTTTATATTGAATCTAATTTTTCTAACAAGTTTTCTCCTTGTCAGTAATTTGGTAGAAGTGCACTCAATTTCCTAGAATTGCTGATATAAGTTTGGATTAAAGTGTACAGCACAGACTCATATTACAGGCTCACATTGTTCAACTGCAGTATAAAATGATAAACTCTGTATTGATTCCGTGATGTTATGAGATAAATAGGACTCTCATAAATTACCTTCAGTGGACATTAATGATGATCGGACATTACTTAAGCTTCACAATTGCCAGATCAATGCTTTCTTGGCACCAAGCTCACGGTGTTATATATTCGTTTGCATTGACTGTTGTGTATGAACCGGTGTCCAATTATTAAAAGGAGAGATGTGGCGTGTTTGCTGCTAATAGGAGCCGTCTATTATGCAGCAGCATCCAACTTAAGTTCCTGGAACGTATTCAGACTCGCGACTGATTTCCCCCCACAGGAACCATAGACTATGATTTCCCATATCTATTTTTTTTTCTCTGCCACCCAGGTCGCAGCAGAACATGATTGAGTATTCAAGCAGCCTGAGCATAAACAACAGGCTTCACATAGACATCAGGAATATGCATTGCTGCAGAGCATAGGGTGCACCGGGGTGTGATTTGTCGTGGGTCCCAAGATAAGGTCCGCGTGCCAAAACATATTTCTTCATCATTTCCTTTGGAGGGATGTAAATGTAAAAATACTGAAACAATAAAGTTGGCTGCATATTTTTACAATCTACGTAGCTACACATTGGAAGTGGAACAGCCCACTCGCCAGGATGAAGCTTTGGCAGTTAAAGTTGCTGTTAACCATTGATACCCTCACATTTGTGTGTGTCGCAGGCTGTTTATGACCTGACAATCATTTCGGGTGGTTAGAGGCGAGATGGATGACAAGCCAGCGACGGTGGTTCAGTTCAGTTCTATTCAATTCAAAAATACTTCATTTGTCCCCGGGGGGCAATTTAAGGCACGTGGAGTAGTCAGCAAACAAGTCAGCATGTCAAAACAAGTCAGTACTTGGAAAGATAAATATGAATCAAGACTGCGTTTCAACATGTGTAATTATCAAACCACTGGATTTTTTTGACAATGGACCACGGCGCTTGAATAATTGCATGCCTGATTTCACAGGATATATTTAAGGAGTGGGTTTGTCTTTAATAATATTTAAAAAAATGACATTTTCAGCTGTGTTTGATGCCCTAATACAAGATCTTGGAACATCTCCAACCGTGTTTGTGACGACCAATACAAGTACTTCAAGTCATTCGGAACCATAACCAAGCGGTTTTGTACCTAAACCTAACCAATTCATAAGCACAGCATTTTCATAACATACATTTGTAACCAAAGAAACTTAAAGTCTCAACACATCTGTGGTTTGCAAAGACAACTGGATCATTTTTTGTTTTTCTTAAAGTAGCAGCTACCAGCCACACAGGACAAAACTTAGTTTTTTTATACATTTAGTCTATAATGGAGAATGTCAAAGCAGATAGAAATGGTGACAGCCCGGATGGCCAGTCTGCCTTCATTTCCCCTGAGAGATTTCATGCCCAGTGGCACACTAAAATTGTATTGTGAGAACAAAGTATATAGGGAACCAATCTAAACACAGGTTGCATCATTATTCTATTAAGTTAGAGCAAAAAACTTGACTGTTGCTAGTTTTTAGGCCCAGTTAATAATTTCTTTGGTCTCTTTCTTTCTTACTCACTTACTTGTGTTTTACCTCAGAAAGACTGAACGCTCTTTCTTTTGAAATACTGTTTTCATAAAGTTTTTTTTTCTCGAGTCCTTTTCTTCCTCACCAAGGTTTGGCTGTTTTATAGACTCAATTATTGTTCACCCACCGTGGCCCGACCTCATCCTCTGCACAGCAATTCCTAACATCCACGTTTGTGGATGTGACTTTGTTAAAGGTGTACTCAACTGTTGGCACCAGTCTGGATGATACAAAAATGAAATTAAACGTAAAAAGAGAAACAACGCTGACAGCAGGTTCCTTTTTTTTGTCTCCTTCGGAGCAAGACGGCTTTGTTTTTATTTCTAATCCTCTTATGTCATTTCTACAAAACATAATTGAAATATCCTTTTTAGACTTGTATTACTCAGCAGCTGCAGAGTTTATGGGGAGAGGTGATCTTTTGCTGCCTTTCCTCTTGGCCTGTGTAACACTGATATGAGCCAGCTGTTAGAAGTGACAGCCAGGAGAAAAGAAAATGCCAAGGATCCTCATTAAAATAGTAATATGGGGACACTGTTCACGGCCGTATTGTATTTGTGTGTTTCTTTGTGGGGAATACAAACTCTGACTGCTCGTACTGTATAATGTGCTCGTGCGACAGCTTGACTCTGTGTGTCTTATTAGTGACTCTGATAAGCAGATTTTCCCCCTTTCTGCTTATCAGTCTCCTTTTTGGGGGTCTTTTCTCTTTCTGTTTTGTCACTATAACGAAGAAGCAGCCAGCAATGTTTTTTCCGTCAAAAAGCCAAGTGTGTTCATCTCGTGTCTGTGTGTGTGTTATGGATATAAAACTGAGTGTTCATGTGAGAGAGAGAGAGCGAGAGAACGAGAGAGAGAGAGAGAGAGAGAGAGCAAGGGGGGAAGAAAAGCTGAGCATTCTACAATCCTCTCGCTTCAACAGAAACACACTTGTGTATCCCTCTCAGTCTGAACCTGTGCAGTATACCTCATCAAAACAACACATAAATTGAGGGATTACAGAGCGGATTTCTGCTTCTCCTCCGTTTTTATCTCCCGGTTTTGAAGACACTTAGGGAAATCTTTATAACAAGCATTGCCCAAAGCAAACCCCCAATTTTCAAATCCCAGTCAGAGTAATGAGCTTCAAGCGTCATATATTTTTGTTGCGCAGCATGTATATATGCATTAACCCAGCAACAACAACAACTGCGACAATTGCCTGTTCTCCTCCTGCGTCTAAATCTGTGTGAAATTAGGTCTTTGAATTTTGTTCCAATGTATACTTTAATGTAATTGCCACGTTCCTTAGTTTGATTATGCAAATCAGCAGATGGAATTTGATTTTTTGTGCTTCAGAACCGACTCTCTTTTCCTGCGCTTACTTTTCTGAAGTCATCCTCCCTGACGGCGGATTTAACGTGGGGATGTGCATGTTTAACAATCTTGTCTGTAAGTGTTATTTAGTGGCAGGCAGATTTTTTTTTAGCTGTATTGCAGCATGGCTTTCTTTGGAACTAATCATTCATTTACATTTATTTATCGCCTCTCCCTCGCTCTGTAAAACAAGCTTCCGTGCCTGAATTAGCAAAATAACTCATGCAACAAAGTTGAGTTGGCTTGATCACTGCTAAAAAATTGAGATCTTTCTTTACAAACACAACTTAGAACAACATTAATAGCTCTGTTGTACATTTACATTTGTGACACACACACACACACACACACACACACACTGCTACAGGCACTGGAGATTTCCCAGATCCCCCAAATATCACTGCTGTAGCAGGAATAAGCTAAAATAGAACTGGTTGACCATGGAGGGAGTATTGAAAATTGGCTTCAGGCTCCACTGAGGGAGTGAACAACCTCAGTCTGTACTGAGGCTATTTCCTTACATATCAGTAGTGTGGAGCCTGTGGCAGTAAGTCTTGCTTCCTTTCATTCTGAAAACACTGTAGTAACACACATTATTTATATGTTGCTTTGATATTTTTGAAATATTTAGACAATACATATTACACCAATAGAATCCTGAAGAGAGGAAAGGAAATTTTTCAAGTAATCAAAATATTCCATTAAGCACAATCTCTCTTCTTTGGTCTTATCAGACTCGCACGCTGTCGAAGCCCAGCAAATGAATTTCAGGACATTTATCACCTAATGAACACATTATCAGGCAGAAGGTTTTATTTTGGCTGCTCATGTTAGCTCTGATGTGTCCCCTCTCAAAGTTAATATCCTCAAGGATTTATTGTGCAGTTTCACCTGATTAGTCAGTTTCATTCTCAGATAGTTTTCAGGGTTACCGGAGACCAGAGAGATATATCAGCGCAGTCAACAGGATAAAATGATGGCAGTAAATGTTGTCCGTGTAAAACCACAGAAATGTTGAAACTGAATGTTTCTTTATGTTGAAACCTCTCTGTTTGTTTAGGTCAAATTTTTTATTCATCCTTTGTCACAATGCTGTGATCATGCTCTGGTTGGGTTTAGGCACAGAACCACTCGGGTTAGGCAAACAAAATGTCTGCAACGCTCCTTTAACAAACAACCAGTTTGGACACCACAAAAATGGATGGAAATGTCTCCAGGTGTCCTTAAATATATCCAGTGGTGTGACTCTAACTCCGGTCCTCCATTGGACAGCTTCTTGGCGCCACTGGATATCGTTAAGGATATTTTGTGGCAGCAAAAAATTATATGTTTGACAGAAAGTCGGGACATCTCCTGGTTTTGGCTATTTGAAGCCAAAACATGATGTTTTCCTAACCCTAACCAGATCATGAGCATTAAAACTGAACATTTACCCTAAAGAAAGTTGCAACATAAAGAAATGTAAAGTTTCCACATGTTGGGTTGGGTTGGATATATCCAAACACCTTGGACACACCGGGGCGAACAGTAACAGACAGCTGCTGTCTCAACGTCTCGGACTCAGATGTCTTTAGATGGTTAATGCAGGCAAAGCGGTCATACAACCGCAGTACTCGCCTACAGCATGGAGCATATTGTTAGCGGTAATGTCTCGGCATTTTAACACATTGGCATGCGCCACTGTGCGTGGTCCTGAGAGACGTCAGTGACATTATAACACCGGGTCACCAGCTGCTCCGCTACACGGGCTGACTGTGATGTATCACCAGTATTACTGTGCCATTGTGTTTTTTGATACGCGCAGCCTCAGCCCCTCAACCCCTCTGGTGCCTGTCACTCCTAAACCCCCCTAAAAAATATCCCTCTGCTCACAGACACACAAGCCCCGCTCATATTCAGTGGGGGAATTTGTTCGAATTCTTTGAGTGTGCCGCGTGCGTTAGGGGAAGTGGGCACCGTTACGTGGGTGGTAAATGAGACAGATGCTTCTCGGCACATTCAATATCCTCCTCGTCTCCCCCATTGTGTTCCGTCCATGAAAAACAACCACCAGACAGATATTAAAACCTGATGCAATCAGAAGAGAGCCTCGGCCGTCTCGCCCCTCGGAGAGCCGAGAAAACAGAATGACACAGATGGAAAGGATGATAAAACGCTGGCAAAGTGGAGCAACGTGAAAAAAAGTCAAGCAGTTGTAACTGATGGAGCTTTACTGGGATTTGCATGTTTGTCAATACAAGAGGCTCATTAAGACAGGCCCCCTCTGACAGCGCATGTAGGCAGTGTGGAACATCCCTATCCCAGTCCACACCATACCAGTCTTCAAGTTTGTTATCTGTTCTCAAAAACACAATTTGCTTCAAACAACAACAAAAAAAGATGAATAAAATATAACTCAAGTTGTTTCTGAGTTACCAGCATGTAATTTATCTTGTCTTTGTCTAAAAGCACTGATCTGCCGTGTTTCATTTCAATAAATTGACACTCATTTCTACAATGAGTCTTTTTTTTTCCCCCGCTCCCACGCTGACAGAGCTCGTCTGAAGAAAAACAAAGTTCTACAGCTCTAATTTGTGACTTAGCAACTTATGGCAAAGGAGCAATTTGTAAGATATGGAAAGAATTAAACTTCAGTCATACTTAAAACAATTAGAGAGCCGCGTGTCGCCAGAGAGAAAAATGTTTTTCACCTGGAGAAAAACATTATGCCAAAAGTTACTTCGAACGACAGGAGCTTTGGCTAAACAATAAGTCTTCCTGCTGCAACCACGCTGATATCACCTGCTCCAAAACGTGACATGTGCCTCTATCTGAAGGATCCAATCAGGGCAATAGATAAGTCATGTATGCATGAGAGAGAAGTCTCTTCCAGGTCACTGTCCGCATGACGTCAGTATTTAGAAAATCCTGGCTACAGCTGGGATTAGCAAAACATCCTTTCATTTTTTGGTAAAGCTAAAAAGGTCAAAGTTGTCATGTCACACGCCTATGCTCCGATAGCACTACACGACTGGTCCTGATCAAAAAAGTGATTTGTGTTTAGTGAGCAAAAAACAATAAAACACTGATTGTTATTTTGTATCAACAGACTTTAGTCACAAGCTCAGAACTTTTGAGTTCCAAGAAGGTTTACATGAAGCTGGAATGAGAAGTATAACAGCATCAAAAAACTCAGCATTATAGTGTTGAAACTGTAAATATAGTTTGAGAAATATGTAAATAACCTTGATTTAATGCCATGGCACAAAAACGATGCATAAAGCAAAAATGAGCATAATGTCATTTTTGTCCTGCAGCGGCAGATGAAAAATGCTTTCCAGTCTTGGAACAGTTCCTTTTGAATGTTACAGAGAAGTTTCTTACCTCCTCTGTCATCATGTCCACACTCTTATCCTTTGCTACCCAAATTTATTTCCTTTTTTTTCTCCACCCCTTCATTTTGAAGCTTCTGCTCATCAGCTAGTCATCAGTATCTTCACTTTTATGAAATTGGCCGACAGCCCCGGGACCAAGTCCAATCACTTGTGCAACATCGACCCTCTCTTCTTGATCTTCTATCTCCTTATTTCCTCCCCTTCGCAATTTTGCCTCCGTGCCTCTCCGCAATCAGAGCCACCCATCGTCTTTGCCCCTCAAATTACAAAACTCCATCATGGGCACTTTTTCGGGCGAACTCCTGGGCAGATCTTCCTCCTCAAGCACCACGCGAACGGATAGAACCCATCTCACACTCATCACGACGCTGTTTGAGTCAACGATCAATTCCTTTGAATTGCACATGTTTGAAAGTTGTCCAGTACTTCTAAGATCACATCCATCTGCACGTCTCCTCCTCTGTCCAGCTTTGCCTGCAGGTTTCGTCTTCTCATGCCCTCCATCTTTCTGGAAGGCATTATTGTGTGTTTGAAGGACATGATCAATCTCATGTCCACAGTCGTGAAGCTGTTAATAACAATATTTTAGAGCTCAACGTGACATCTTCAAATTGCTTCTTTGGTTCGACCAACAGTCAAAAAACCCAGCTTCATCATCATATTCGACAAGGTAAAGCAGCAGATCCTCACATTTAAGAAGCTGAAAGAGCAATGATTTGACATTTTTGCTTAAAAAGATTGGAGACTGAAGCTGCTAAAATCACACGTATATAAAAAAAAACAAACATAAAAATAAATATGTTTACAAATAAAATAAGATATTAAATGGGCTAAAGCGAAACATATACAAAGGAGAATTAAAGCACAAGTATCTATTAGTCACATTTAATAAATTAATGGCTGCCTACATTTATTTTCAATATAATTAATCTCATATCCATGTATCTATTGTGCATTTTATAAATGTATTTATCTATTTATGATTTCTGTCTTACCTTATGAGTAATAAAATCATTAGCAATTCATTTAACGCCACAGCTGATTATCTAACATTTGCAGCTGTTATCCAAGTTATCCATTTCTTAAATGATTTCTTGTGATGACATCGTCCAATCTCTTCATTTTATGTACTTTCCTAATTTACTTTTAAACTTTAATAGTTTTGGTTGGTTTTGGTTTATGTTCGTCCTCAAGTGCACATACTGTAAGTATGCATGCAGTTTTCCTGCGGCAATTATTTTCTCCGCACTCTTACACAACTGGCATGCTAAACTGGCTGGTACCAACACAACTGAGAGCTACAGCTTCCTCAGACATCCAGTTATTTATGGTGAAACAATACAATATCCAACTGAGATAAAAGAAAATAATACATAAATTCAATAAAAATCATGTTAATGTTCTTTGGAAAAGTTTTTCACAAAAGTAGCAGAAGTGGCAAAACTACTGGACTGACAACAACAACAACAACAACAACAACATGCTTTATGCAACAAGGAGCTAATTAAATGTACGTCCTGGTAATGCCAGTAACACAGAAGTGGGGTCCCATTGATCTTGTTTAAGGTAAATATACCAGTATATTCCAATTAACATGCAGGAAAAGGCTACACAACAACAACCACTGGAGGACTGTGTTGTTGCGGGATTATATACATATTGTAAGAAAATCCTGCTCCTTCTGCATGAGACTGTTGCTGTGAATTAATTTGGATTCATGCGGCATCTCAATTTATTCCACAATGCGTCCCACTCAGTCTCGTTTTTCATTTCACTTGAAGCACAAAAGCGTGTTCGGTCCTGATTAATGACCACCATCGCTCGCCGCAACAGCCTCTCTTTTGTTCTTTGAGAGTACGAGCACTACAACTACTTAGGGAAATTCATTCAGCATACTACGCTGCCTGCGGGATATTTTCAGTGCTGCCACACAAGGCTGTTTATTAAAAAACGCAGCATGGGACTGTTGAGGGTTCTTACGCAACAGCTCGTAGCTCTGGAGCTGTTGTTTACACGCCCGCGGTCACCGCTGATCGCGAAACTTTAGCATCTCACAGTGGTGAGATTCTGACGCTGTCCTGCGAAATTTACATCTCAGATGTGCCGCCACTGCCTGGTTCTTAAAAACTGGCAGCAGGGAATTGGACAGGACAGCTCTTGTGTGCACAGAAATATAAACATCTTATAAAAACGCTCGGTCGCACAGTCTTAACTCAGGACAAGTTATTGCGTCATGACGTGAGTGTAAAGACCGTACATAAACACTTCAGCCTGCTACGCTTCCTCATCTCTTTCTTGCCATCAGCCAAAGATCTTCCTTCCTGGAGATGGAGGGGTTGCTGTTTAAGTGGGGGTCGGGGAGGGGGGGATATTTGGCACAGGAGTGGGCGACAAACAAGTGGAGAGGCGGACATGACGGAGCGGGATGAGTGCTGAAGTATCATTGCGCCCTTCACAGTGGGCCAAGGAGATGGCTGTTAGCGAGAGTGAGTGCCCGGGCCAAGAGTCCTGACAGCTCAGCTCGTGGGCCAGAGTTTATAGTAGGATTTTAAAAATCGAACATGATGCTCTGCAGTTCTCTCGGTGATAGATGCAGCCAGTTCTCGAATTCGCACCTGAGTTTGTGTTGTCTTCTTTCCAGGGAGGGATACGTCATAAAAAAATAAGGCACTTGTGTGCAAATGCAGAATGAGTGCTTCGGGATGAAGTTTTGTTTCATGCTTTTGAAAGTTTGATATACAAAACGCCATAAAAACCTTGGTGCGTGACACATCTTCTGAGAAAAGACAACCGTGCCTTAAAATGAGGACTGTCTATTTGTTTATTGTTTTTTTTACTTGTCAAGCAGTATCAAAATGATGGTTGGTTTTCAGAACACAAGGCCCAATAATGTAAACTGTAGACCTCTGCATTTCCCTTTGTCATTCTTTCCCCCCTGCATAGGAAAAGCAGTGCAGATTGAAACAAGGGATGCAGCGATGAGGACATTTTCTTAGCAGTTAATTAACTTGTGATTAGACTGGTGCTACCAATTGCACCATTTTGCTTACTTTGTTCTTTACGCTTACTTTGAACAAAGCGAATACTTAAAGGGTTGGCTTATTATTCCCCCACACTGACCCCCAGTGAAAAGTACCCAAAAGTCATACTTCAGTTAAAGTAAAAGTAATAAAAAGTGTAAGTAAATTATACTTTACATATATTTAGACTACATGTATTTATGTACTAGGTCAACAGAGCATTGGCCTAAATCTTTTGATTTTTGTTATCCAATTGGTAAAATAAATGAATCTTAAATTGTGCTGGTTTGATTTCTGATACATCAAGTAACTAGTAACTAAAGGTGTGAAATGACTATAGTGATGTAAAAAGTACTGCATTGCCTCCAAAATGCAAATTAGCTTTTCATAGCTGTAAATCATACTTAAAGGTGTTATATATACCTTTTAAACTCATACTGAACGCAAATGAGGCGGCACCTTACTCAGGTAACTGCAGTTGCTCTTAGCCAGATAGCTTGGTTAGCCGTGCATCTAGCGGTCCGGACTAGGAGCTCTGAGCACCAGTGTGGTGTTGCACAGGAGCTCTGAACCCGCACAGAAGCCTTTCTCATCTGACCAAGTATTGATATTTAGACACTGACCCCAACAAATACTTAATATCTTATCTCCTAAGTAGGCTAATGTTAATGTTATCTGGTTGAAACGTTAGCTCCCTGCCAAGGCCCCCTGAAACCAGTGTTTTTAACCTTGTCCTTATTTTGCATTAATTTTGGCTCCCTTTAATCATTGCCTTGTCCTCCATCCCAGTGAGCAAGCGGGAAAACAATTCTGTTCTTCTTGGCAAAATGAGATTGTGAATGTCATAGCCACCTTCATGCCAAAGAGTAAAATGCTTCAACGTGTCGGGAGGGTTCGAGGGGGTTTGAATGAAGCGGTGTCGGGGTTAGTTTTCGACTGCATCTGCTTGTGTGCGAGGAAGCGCCATTTATTGTGCCCACTGAAGCACGGACCCAAATCTTTTCCAATTTTCTACCTGTGAAGATGCCAAACTAAATTAACAGCAGACACAAAACAATGAGGCAGCGTTGTCGACGCTGGCAGTCAATGAGGAACGCGCCGGTTTTGTGTTTTTCTTTGAGTCCTCCTCTTTCCTTACTAATAGACATTATAAATCATCCGTTTATTTAGAAGATAGAGCTTTTTAAATGACACGTTACCAGCCAGGCAGTGCAGAGGGGTATGATGTCTACCAAATAACAGAACTGGCTGATTTGAAAGTGGGACAAAAGGTGGAAGTATACCGGATGAGGAAAAGAATGATGAGACAAATGGATGAGTAGTGTAGGGATAAAGGCGCAGGATGAGAGGGAACGTGAAGGTGGTAGAATAGAGTACGGTTCATTGTCAGGCAGTCGGGGGGCTCAGATTAGATTACAAACTCTACTGTTTCACCTGAGCAATTTGCAAAAAGACTATAGAAAGAGACTGAGAATAAGAGGAGGCTGTATAGGGGGATGGTAGAATCTAAAAATAGTGGAGTTTTATTCAGAGACCAAGAGGAGAAACAGGTGGTGCAACCCTGTTTCGTACTATGACATGAATAGTCAGCGATTTTCCGTCAGTGATTGACATTCTGTGACAGCTGGCAACGTGAAAACATGTACTAGACTGGCATTTTTAGTAATATATAGCAGAAATATAGCTACAGGTGAGGTTAGGAAGGTGGAATATACAGCCAGCAAAGAGTTCATGTTCTGTTTCACATTAATATTAAAGGTGAAGTTCATCCTAAAATGAGAACTTGGTCATTATTTGCTCATCCCCATGCCAATGGACAGTCAGGTGAAGTTTCGAAAAGTTCACAAAACATTTCTGGAACTTCTCAGCAAAACAGCGTTTCTAGCATTCTTCTAAACAACTGAAGAGGATGGAGACTCATTTTAAAAGTAAAAGGCACAACCAAAAAAAACATAAAAAGGCTCAATACAACTCGTCTCCAGAAGCCCTGAGATCCCAAATGGATTTGACAAGACAAGATTCACACCCTCATCACACTGTCGAGCTTGTGCACCTACTTCAGACAGGTAAACGCCAACAGTTTTAACTTCAGCTAACTGTGGAGGTACAGGTACCAGCAGTAGATAGTGGTTGTCTTGGTGATATGCTGCCCACTATTGTGAAATTTGGAGTATGAATTCTGGAGGTGGTCACTTCTTACATATTGCAGCTTTATCAAGCAATTATGGACATTTAGATTGTCTATTGGATACATTTCCTCTGTTTATCTTATTGTGCACTTGACTCAATGTCAAATTGAAAGTTTACACATCTAAAACAAGACAATATTAACTTGTGATGAGATTTGTGATGTCAGTAGCCAAGATGGCCTGTAGAGGAACAACCCACGGAGATCATTATTCGTAATTAGACCCAACTTTTCCATCTCATTACAGCCGGCTTTGCACTCAGTGCAGCTTCTCCTTTGCTTTGATTGTGTCCTGTGAGTTGTTTCACAATGAGCTAGCTCTTTCACTGAATACTAAAGTTCTGGCTAAAAGAACAGTAGGTACTTTGGTCTGTGTGCGTTTATAAACCATTTGTAGAAGACAAAGCCTGTCAGGGGTGCAAATCAAAGGTTGGAGACTTATAAAAACACAGACACTTCTTTTCAAATCCATCCAAAATTAAAATCTGACAGTGAACCAATTTTTATTGGTTAAATTAATAGCAGCAAATGCGAGTTGGGAGTCGTGGTTAGCTTCTCCTATGTTTTTAAACACACAGGCTTGTACCTAGCATCAATACATCACAATAAAGAATAAAAGGAAACAGCAGTGACAAAAGGTAAAAGTCATTCTGTCCAATTAATGGAGGAAGTGCAAAGATGAGTGTGTTGTCTAAGTTACTCATGTCACACAGTTTGTGTTTTAAGGGAATGCCGAGAGACTGGAGGAAGCCAATAATGCCAATATTCTGAGGGATAAGCAATTTCCATATGCCTGCGCAAATTATGTGGAAAAATTGCCGACACCCCTCAGAAATAATACATGGAATCATTTCAAGGAAATGGGGGGGGGAAGTAGAGTGTTTGAAGACTGGGTTCGCTGTGACTTTGCCTTTTCTGTCACTGGGAGCTGTAGGCTATTATCTGTCCAAAGAGGCATCAGTCTGCTGGAAATGTGACATGAAATTACCCACAATCCCCTTCTGCCCTGCCATCAACTTGGCAGTTTCACAGCCCCCTAGAGTTACAGGATAATTTGGGTTGGGATTTCAAGTGAAATTTTTTTGTGCATCTGCATGTGTGTAAGCGTGTGTGTGTGTGGGTGTGTGTGTGTGTGTGTGTGGGTGTGTGTGTGTGTGTGTGTGTGAGAGAGAGAGAGAGAAGGAATGAGGAGGAGATAGCTCGTAGACTCAGGTTGAAAGATTGACATTGAATGGAATGGAAAGTTCTCTGAAGATAAAGACAGATGGGTGAAGTCCAACAGCACAAACTTCTTTCTGTTACTGCTTCATTTGCAAAGTCATTACAGACCAGCCGAGGCGCAAGTGAACTGACAGCGGAGGTAAACTCTTCAGGTGCCTCATTAACTACTATATGAACTTCACCAACATTCCCTCACTTAATGTGTCAGCTTTCTTAACATTATATGACAACTGGTGCTATAATATTACCCCGCTTTGCAGGACTAATTTGCTTTTGAATATTGCCTCAAGGCTTTCGCATTCATATTGAGGCTCACCAATCAGACACGTGAGCCTCTAAGGCTCTGCCAAAGGCCTCCACTAATGTCTGTCGGGACTTGATCATACCGATATATTCGTGAAAGTAAGTTTTGGAACACCTGGCTTGGTCCCCAGACTAAAGACAGGCCTCATCTACTTTCCATCTGTCTGGCTGTGGGGCCCAGATGTGCTGACAAGGAGCAGTAATGAAGGCAAGAGAGAGAGAGAGAGAGAGAGAGAGAGAGAGCGAGAGAGAGAGAGAGAGAGAGAGACAGAGAGAGAGAGAGAGAGAGAGAGACAGAGAGAGAGAGAGAGAGAGAGAGAGAGAGAGCAGAAATTCAGGACACTCGGTGAGAGTGCAAAACACGCTGAGCAGGATGTGAGCTCGGTCTCTCTGCAGCTATTTATATCCAAATGAAGTTGTTTAAACATTCATAACATTTTAAATGAGAAGACATAAATATAAATAAACATTTTTTTTAAGAACATAAAAATAAAGGAGACATATGCTCATTTCTGCGGTGGAAATTCATTAATAATTACTAATGATGTATTAACATGTAAGGTGAAAAGGTAACGACACATTTTGTTACCATTTTTATTTTAGGTAACTGCTAGAATAGATTTACATGCCTTAAAGGTGCACTATGTAGTTTTTGGGGAAGAAATTTGAATCATTAGAGAAAGCTCTTCAGTTGTTTTTTTTATACCTAAACAAACCTAAGTAAACAAACTCATCAATTTCATCATTGAATAAACTGAATAAACAAACTGACCTTAAAGGACAACACAATGTCATATTGTTTTACTTTGTATGTGGCAGACCCTGCCACCTTTCTAGCCTCAAACAGAGTTCTGTAGACCTTATTTTCTTCTGAGAAAGTAACTTTTCTCATACTGTCAATTTTTTTAGCTCCTGTCTCTTCCAGCCCCCCCTTCTGAATACATACTCTGCTCTGATTGGTCCACTCATACACGCCTGAACCAGCACCACTAAAAGCAACAGAGCAGCTGTTAATTTTGCTGTCAATTGATTTTTACTTGCCAAACTAGCAGCTAGGCATATATTAACATTAAAACATTTATTTCTGTCCTGACCTTCACTTATTCATCCTTAGACACTGGCCTGTGTACATGTTCATGTTGAACACATTCTCTTGTAAATATGAATCCTACCGTCACTTCACAGAACTGAGATAGAGATGGGCGAACCAATCTTCTCTGATAGGCCCGCATTCATTATCTGTTGTCACTGCTGATTTATGAGTCTGGCAGTCCGGGCTACTGGCAGCCATATGTCTGCTTATCCCCCCCCACACACACAGGGCCGTCCGATTAATGATGCTCCGATTCATCATCCGGAGACACAATAAACACACCGAATGAACTTTTAATGGCGTCGACAGCACCAGAGCTTTTTTTTACTCTTTACAACATCCAGAAAGACTTCAATTTGGGCAGGTTAGAAGCTCTGTGAAGCAATTTTTGGGGGCTGCGTTGTTGCCAAACATGCAGTGAGAAATTACCCCATTTCAATTGTCTGTAAGCCAGTGTGGTATTAGGTTTGAAAGAGCGAGAATCACATTAGGTTCAGAGATGTCCATTAGCTGGTGGGGTAATCTACATTTGCTTTGTGATGAGTGACTCATTATCTTGTTAGCGCCCTAATACCATGTAAGATGATAAGATGCACATCATCGGCTTTAAGCACGGTGACGCCCAAGCTTACAGTAGTATATGTAACGCATTAGCATAAAACAGTACTAACAGCACCTTGTTAATGTTTATTGTAAAGGTTTGGTCGGTTGAGGAAGCTGCCTTGGATAATTACAGAGGATTAATTAAGCAGAGACTTTATTCAGCAACTCTCCCATATGACCACGTAGGAATATTCAGAAAAGAGGTCAGCAGCAGTGTGTGTGTGTGTGTGTGTGTGTGTGTGTGTTGGACTCCAGCAGTCCATCTGTGCTCGGTTGTTCCCCCGCTCTGTAGTTAATGTTATCTGTTCTGGCAGGGAGTCCATGTCAAATAGTGTGAGGGTGAGGAGGGTGACGAAGCAGGTTAGAGTCACGCTCTGTCCCTTGTCAACCCACTTCAGGCCTCCGTCCTTCCCCTGAGTGGCCTGCTGGGTCTCTGTGATCATGGCAGGCATATTTGTACATCAGGGCAGCCATGTTGGATCAGTTTTCTTAAGTGCAGCAGCCCTCTCTGGGATTTGTAATTGGACAAGGACATTCAGGGACAAGGGACTGTGCTTTAAAGTCTACAGTTTCCTCAAACATGAGATCTCGGAAGAAGTGTGCGCAGAGATTAAGTTGATGAGATTAATGGAGTCGTGGCTGAAATCTAAAAGCAGGGATCTTGTCCTCCCGCATAGTTATATTGTGCTGATCTTTTGTCTATACAAAAAGAGTGAAAACGCTTTTCTTA
Source organism: Acanthopagrus latus (assembly GCF_904848185.1). Taxonomy (NCBI): domain Eukaryota; kingdom Metazoa; phylum Chordata; class Actinopteri; order Spariformes; family Sparidae; genus Acanthopagrus; species Acanthopagrus latus. Next base: position 15,096,386 of record NC_051060.1, read on the forward strand.
AAAGTAATATTAACATCCGGTATGGTGTGCACAGGCTTATTTGAGATACCCCTGCTTCATCTCATGTCTCCACAATAAAGGGCAACAATAATTGCACATCTAAGCCAGGGAAAAAACCTGTACATACACGTCAAACTTATTACCCTTGAACTAATATACGAAAAAAAAAAAATCATAACACGTAACACAACACAAAATATAAAGATTTAAATGCACAGTTGATTTCTTCACTGTTCATACTGACCTGAGAATTTATGCGACCACCCATTTGTGTGTGAAACCTGAGCACCTCTGTGAATTCTGTTTTCCTTTTTCTGATTATTTTTGGTTGGGAAGTTGGGGAAATGTGACAGCTTCCTGCGCACATTCTGCATTAGGAACATTTAATTCGGACTTTAGGCAGAAGCCATTACCATTTACAGCCAGAGGGCGGTATTTAAAACCAAACACAAGTTAATGTTCAAAAAGTCTACGTAAAAGCCACTGTATGTATCACAACCGTTTCCCTGCAGTCGTGCTAAAAATGATGGGCACGTCTTTGATTGGATCATTTAGTGCTCATTGATCTCATGATTACCATGTTAACCGAGCTGTCAGCTTTGGCATCTGGCATCACTGATTCAGGCGGCGGGGAAAGAAACCAGGCGGGCAGGCCCACTTATCATGCATGACCACACAATCTCTACCGTCCTCCTCTGAAGGCTAGCCGGCTTAATTACGTGCTAAAACGTCTTCAGACGAGCTCCTTTCATGGAGTAATGTATACCTGTCCGCTCTCGTTTAGTTCAAGCAGGATGACAAAAATGGATACAGTTTGTACAGACGCACACGCATCTCAGATGAAGAGATCCCATTTTTTTCCTCACATGACAGCAGAGCAATATGACGGATTAGCGCATCGGGAAGGGGATTCACAAAAGAAGGAACTGAATTGATAAAAGCATTATACATGATTTGGAGTGCATAGACATGTGAGTGATTGTTTTGTCAAACTGTCAAACCTGCCTATCCACCTCAGATGAAGTGACGGACCGCCACCGACGGCTTTAATGATGCTATTTTAGGCGATCTGAAGCTCGGATTTACTACGCTGTAAATCTGCAGCGCGGCTCAGAAATGAGGCTCTGCAGCTTTCTTCCTCCCACATTGGGAGCTTGCATTGTAAATCATTTTGGGAAAAAAAAAAAAAAAATTCCAGGGGAGGGGGGCCCAATTTTTGATTAATATTGCAATCAAAATTAGATTAGAACACAGAGGAACAACGCAGGTACGATGTTGGTTGAACAAATCAAAACTTGACGCCACGGGATCTGAGGAGCTGCTGTTGACTTTCTGTTGGAGTCGTCTGTTTAAACAAAGATGTCTCAGGAAAGTATACAGTTGTAGTTAATGGACCACAACAAACAAAACCGCTCTTACGGTCCATTAATAACGTTCCATTTGTCCTCGTGAAAACAAAAACAGTAGCTATTAAATCTTTCATTATATCGAACAGAGCTCAGTAGGTAATATTATCATAGCTTTTTGCTGGGAACAAACAGATTTAATCAAACAGAGTAATGTCATTTTATTTGTTTCAGCTATTTCCTTTAACAATCAATGACAGATCTTCAATAGCCAAGGATAGCCAATATTTAATTTCACTGTTGGGGGCTCGAAACAGAACATGATTCTAACGAACAATATCTGAAGGAGAAGTCAAAGGTATCGCTGAAAGCACCTTTGTATAAAGTAGGAATAGACTGATTGTTGGCCTGGCCACAAAACTACACATTTAACTAAGTTATTCAAAAACAATGAAATAAAAAAAAAAAACATAATATGCATATTAGAAGGGCAGAGTGATTATTCTCATGATGAAACATTTAAATTAGCTACATTTAGTTATATGAATAATGACGATTCCTGCACACGCAACAAAACAAAATCAGTCATACAGTGACTCCTCAAACGTTTGCCTCATCCTCAGTGGGACTCCAGATCTTTGCTTAACTTCTCTGGTAATAAATGAGAGTGAGACACAGATCCCAAACAAGACTTTGTGCACAACCCTCAGACCGGAGCCCCAGGTGACAGATGGAATTTATTGATCTGGGATATATCTCTATTAGTCCCGGGTCACTGAACCTAGCGTCCACCTGTGAAGTGTTGTTTGTGCAGAGCATTAAAAAAAACCAAAAAAAACCCTGCTGGTCCTGCAGGATTTGATAGACTGTAGTAACACGCCATGACAGAGTGTTCATTAAAACATCAGTATTTTGAGCACAACACACAACTCTCATGCTCTCATGTTTTTTCCCCTGCGACACACCGACACTCTTGTAATTTACTGTGGCACAACGGCTCTGTATCCCCCTCCTCCCTCGTTCATATCAGAATCTCTCCCGCTGACACTGATCAATGTCAGGAATGTGTGGAAGATGGAGAGAACAACAGAGGTATTGACAGCCAGAATGGATTTTCTTTTTTTCTTTTTTTTACAGGAAGCCAGTCGGTATAGTCGCACGGTGACTTGCTGTGGTGGCGGCTTGTCAAAGCAAATGACTTACTTCATCCGTTTCTCATTTTCCCTCAACCCACCACTCTTCCTTTCTCCGTGATGAACAGTAATGTGTTCAAATTGAGTGGAGTGCTCGAGGATCATAAATTGAGGCAATCGTTGCAAACCACCAGCAATCATCTATATTGCACGGAGGTGCGTCGTGAAAATTAAAGGATCTCTTCGCCGTCCAGCAACAGTCTGGTGCCATTACTTTAAATAACTTCAGACGTGAATTTAATGGGAGCACGGGCGATGAGGATTAGTCTGGTCTCAACTTGTCCTCCAGATTCACATGTGACAGATGTTGGCTCTCGGCTACATTTATCAGCCGAAGCTTTATTCAGATCCAGCTGAGCGAACCTTCATCAGAGAAGATTCTTCAGATCGATAACGAGCATTATTAGACGAGAATGACTTCCACAGCTGACTGAGCTCTGGACCATTAAGCCAATTAATTTTTGAGTTGATTACTATTAGTTTATTAAGCCAAAACACAGGGTATGCATTTTCACGCTGAGTTGAGGTGTTTTTTTTTGTTTTTTGTTTTCAAAAAAGAGAGTTAACACGCCTAATGGGAGATGGAAATACATTTTTTTAAGTAAGCTCGCTATTCTCTTTTGTCTTGTTGTCACTTTCTACTCTGCACACCTGTGTTCCCAGTGTTCTCTTTACCCCCACAGCTGTCTCTCATCGGCCCTGGTTTGCGCTTCCCTTTTCCCAGTGTCTCTTCTAATCCACCATGGTTTAAGGCTAATGTCCGGACACAAGAGGCGTAAATAGACAAAGTGGGACTGGCCGAATAACGTGAAATCAGAAACTACTGTTCCCACAGGGACCCGTCTCCAGCACAACATCTCGGATCAAGCTGTTCAAGCATCTCGGCAGACGGACTGTGTTCCAGGCCGACGGAGCGCAGGACTACAGCGGGGCGAGCCAAGTTGGACTTTGTGTTTATAGCATTGATGCTTGGAGCTCAGACACAGTCAGAGTTGATGGACGGTGTTTCCCAAGTGTCCGAATTCTCAAAATGAAGATGCTGTTTACATAAACCATGACGCAGATTCAAAAGATGCACAATGTGGTTATAGTAGTGTAGTCATATCTATATGTTTTGTAATTTGTGTAGCATGAAGGGGTTTGCAAACCAACAAAATTATCTTGTATCTCTAATTGTAGAAAAACATAATGGAAAAGGCGGCACTGCATCCTTCAGAACAGTCTCAATAAGGTTCCTGATGAAAAGGGAAACGCAAAAGCCCACCAGCAGACATTAACTGAGAGTGCAGAACACTTGTTACAGCAGCAAACAATGTTGTGATTGTATTCACACAGTCTGCGGGAGAAATATCACGTCTGCATACATCAGTGGAGTCATTGTTATGGCCCCTCAGGGACAAAGGCTGGATATTATTGAATATCAGTAGGGCACTGCCGCTAGCTGCTTGTAGAATGACTCAGACTGCAAATAATGCATTAAAGTTCAGTCGGCCAATAGACCAGCTTAGCAGATGTTGGCCACTTGGATAATCCCCTGAACTGGCTCTGGCAAATGTTGTGACGGCTCCCTCTCCTTGACTCTCAAATCCTATAATAAATAAAAAAAAAAAAAAAAAAAAAAAAAAATTAAAAAGTGACTACCCAGCGAATGGAATGCTTGAAAGCCTATAATGAAAAACCGCGAGAAGGTCCGTTATTTATAACAGAACATAAAACACTTCCAGCAGATTTTCTGGCGGTTCCTATCGCCAAATCTTGGTCTCAGCATGTGGATGAACTTTAAGTTGCTCAACACGCTCTGGCCTCTCTGCAAGAGCATTCTCCTCTCCTGAAGCACTACAGAGGCAGTGGGAATGTGGAGATCACTTTAACTTGTTGGAAAACGATGCTGTCCGTGTCTACGGCGAATGCATGTCAATAAAGTCTAGTCCCTGGCGTGTGTGTGGAGGAACAGATGTCATATTTTTGCACAGCGTGCACATAAAAAACAAAACAAAAATGCTATCCAAGCCTCACACAGTCGGTCTATGTCTCGCCATCTCAAATGTTATTACAAATCAGTGTTGCACTGCACCTGCTGGATTTCTCTGCATTTTTATTTTTTATTTTTTTTTAATTTCAGTTACAAATACTTTATTTTCATACGTTCTTGAACTGCGTGTATAAAGCCCATGTCCTCTGGCAGCTGGTGCAAGCTACTGAAACACACACAGTGAAATAAGCCTGTAAATCTGGAGCCGTTCGGTCAAAACCTCATATCTTCACTTTTTCCTTCTGCAGTCGTACCTGCCAGGGTGGCTGGAGTTCTGCCCGGGAGCAAAGTCAAGAGCAATGTCTTCATCGCTGGATATTTCTTTAGGGCGCACAGCGAGCCCAGGCTGTGCAAATGGTACGGCTCGACTCCGAATCTATTAAGTAAATTAACCAGGGGTGCTCAGACTGATGTGATGAATATAAATCCTTTCTAGCTCTCCGTCTGTGCAGGTTTGTCTTGCGCAGGTGAAAAAGCTTTACCCCTCTCTTTGATGAATGCACGCACCAGCGCGGTCTGGTCAATTTAACGGAGCTGCGTGGAAGACGAATGGTAAATGTTTCAGAGGGCAGAGTTCAAACAATTGTGCGTTTTTGAGGGCCAGAGGCTGATTGGACAAAACACAATTCACTCTTCAGAGCCGAAATAGACAGGCTGGCTGGCTGTGTGTTTAGATAATAATATCTAATACAGAAAGTAAACAAATAAAGTGTCTCTGGTGAGGGCGCCATGCTGACTTTAAATAGCTCTGCTCATCCATCTCACAGATATGCAAAATAAAGCAGGGGGGGGCGTTAAATGAGCCTTGGCAAGATGTGGAGTTAGACTGAAAAAAAGCTTTGTGATAAAACTGCCGGTGGAATTGACGGTGGAGAATAAATATAGCCAGAATATAAAATCATATGAACTCCACCGTGCACAGTTTGACAATCCTCACCCACGCAGAGGGAAGATGCACGCTTTGTGCAAAACACAGTGCAAAATTCAGCTGTAATTTCAGCTTGCTTATTAGCTTAGCATGAGTAGGTGCAAGCTTCCCTCATCATGAGGTTTGTGGATTGACTTGAGCAGTATTGGGCAATAACGCATTACGTAATAAAATATTAAAGGGATATTATTACTTTCCCAAGGAATAAGTAGCATAAGGGATTACAGTTTCAGAATCAGTAATAATATTACACTTCTTACACTATTTCACAGTGTTAACCAGATGAATTTGTAGACATGTAAAATACTGAAGCGCCTGATAGGGCAATCGTGATGCTTTTTAATGAGGTAATAAGAAAAGAGTAGCATATTACACTTCCTGAGTAACTTGCCCACCACTGGTTTTGAGTATCCAGGTCATTACTTCGAGTGAGAGACATTATTTTTTAGTTCTTCAAATTCAACATATCTACAAAACTCTGCAGTTCATATCAGAGTCTGCACTGCACAAGTGATGTCTCTCAGTGATATGCAGGCAACACCGACACTGACATGGAGACACCTGTGGCTTGAATAGTAGTACTAGCAAAACGAAGTATAGCTGTCATGAACCGTAGTAAATCCTAAAACAGAAGATGCTGGACAGTTATTATGATGATATGGACCGACTCTTTCCCCTTGTGTTTGTATTTTCCAGAGGGTTAATATGAGTGGATTGGCCTGCAGTCTCAGGTGGATCTTTAATAACATTCTGCACCTGTTTGTCACGTCCGCTGTCCGGAGAGCTGATCTCGAGGCCATCAGGGATGCAGATGGATGTCCGGGGTAACTGCTGCCTTTGATAGACCGACGGGCATTATTCCCACTGCTAACAATACAGGGATGCAATCTTCACAGCTGGCCAGATTTTCCATTCGAGATATACTGTTGATGTTTTTTTTTGCTTTGTTTTGTTATGGGTTTTTTTTTTGGAAGCTTGCCGGTAAATCCTGGGCACAGCTCTGGTATTTTCTTTGATATCAGGCGGTGGCACAGTCATGAACTTGTACTGAACTGAATCAAAACAAAAAGAGCCTCCTCTGCCCACGTGCCTGCCTCGCTCTGGCTTGCGGGGGTTTCTTTAACAGCCAAGCAAGGATTAGCAAGGATTTTGATTAGTGAATGAAAATGTTGAGTTATGGCATCTCTAATCTCAGTTCAGCGGGTCAGTCTATTTCCTGCGTTTCCAATGTTTTACACGCCAAACGCAAGTTGACAAGGATTTAAAATTAAATAAAGAACTGCTTTCCTTGGACCAATACAAGGTTATGGTAATCAAAAGCATCGCTCCGGTAAAGTTATTGTAATCTACAATAGGTGACCGTCTTATGTTAATTTTGGTATTTTATATACAGGAGATCCAAATTGAGGACTAAATGATGAATGTCTTTATTCAAGTATAATCCACACCTCTGGGTATGAATGACAGAATGTATTCAGAGACTGTCAAAATGATTTTTTCTGTCCACCTTTCGTACAAATTCAGTGTCACCACTAGCCCCCTCTGCTTAGATGGTGTGACTGAATCACACGCCCCAAAGGATGTCCCTCTTAAACGTCTAAAAGTGCAACTTGTGCCACTAGGGGGCATTCTATCAAAACAACTACTCAGCTGCCTTAAGCCAGCTGGAGATTCTGGGTTAGACACAGACCTGATTCTGATCTGCCTGATGGAAGGACAGCTCAGAGATCACTTTAAACATTTGGAATTAAGAAAGTGGCTTAATCTTCACTCCTGTTAACAAACCTGACTGTAGCCGGGATCCGCGGAGCTAAACTCTGGTTTGGGGTATTTCTGTACTACAATGTCGACACAGAGAGTTGTCCTGAATTGTGCCATTGCTTGCTAATGCTATTTTATGACTGGTGCACAGTAATCTGGTAGTTTGGGGCAGATAAACTCTGTGTTATTAATGCAAATAAACACAAATGTTCCTGCCCTCAAACTCACTTTGCTGTTGGTGTATACACCATTCAACAACCACCACTGCTGCTGAAAATCTACCTGATCTGACCCAGGCACAATGTTCACAGATGACGTAGGGTATTAAAGTTTTATTCACGTTAATTTGACTCTTGTTTGCCGAATTCCCATTCCAGAGGAAGCGTCCTGATGAATGACCAAATTAAGTACCATTAGCTTGAGTAAACATTGTTGTAAACTTTTTGGATGTTGCCAGTTATTGAACAGACAGACAGACAGAAGTAATTAAAATTCCGTAATTATTTTGGGTTATTTCATTTAAAATTCATTTAACTTTGTGTTTACGTTATCTGTCCTTGTATCTGCTAATGGACCTGACTCTGATTTAACATCAAACACAGATCATGTCAGTGGTTAAAAGTTGGCTAATGGAAAAAGATCCAACATATTTATTTACTTAAAAAAGAAGGGGAAAAGAAATTCAGTCTGGAGTTGATGGATCCATTAACAGATGAAGGAGAAGGTGTGCTGCAGAAGCAAACTTAAACAATGGGGCCTGTGACGCCTTAAGCAGCAGGATGAATGTGTCCATAAAATGAAGGAGCAGAGGAAATAAATACAAGCTGATGGCTTGCGGGGACAGTGCACGCCAAAACAGTGGTTACAACACAGGTGCACAGTGTGTAACTTTAGATATATTTGTGGATTCTACATGGAATCAATTTTCGACAACATGAAAAGCCATCTCTTTGACAGTTACAAATGCTCTGTAATTCTTAGTCTAATTGGAATGCAAGGATCTGGGGGGAACTGGTGGAGGTGATTGACACGTCCTGGAACTCATGTGGACTACAAACACCTTATAGCGTCAATCACTGACAATAACCAAGTGGAACAAATGCAACATGTTTACCAATTACATTGGCATCCAGTAAGCGACAGTGCCCACGCACATACAGTTCTGTACAAACATCATTTTCTTCTAACACACTCTGCTTCGCTGAAAAAAAAGAAGAAAGAAAAAGCATTTCACTCATTTTGTATTCAGTTTTTGTGAATATTTTTAGAATGTTTGAAAAATCTGTAATGATAGCGCAGATGCATAGTTTACTGCCCACCCTTTCTCTATTGACTCCCTCATATGGTGCTGGTTTCTGAAGGGACTCAGTGAAAAAGTAATGAGAGGGTATATGAGGAAAACAAATCTTCTCCTCTCCCACAAACTTACAGAAGTCAGGCACAGGCAACACAAACACCACATCTCAAGAAAGCAATATGTCATCAGTATGAGTCCAGAAAGGAGTTCAAAATTGACAACAAACAGTATTCCAATAATAACTTATTATGTATGCATTAAAATGGTCTGGCAGAGATGTTTTGTTATTTAGGAGACAAGTCGGAATAGCATCTGTCAGACAAATAAATACAGATGAAATGCTATCACTGGGGCGGAGCCGTGTTCTTCGACATCGTGGAGCTGAATGCATCACCAACAGAGAGGGAGAGGCTTTGTCGTTTTTTTTTTTTTTTTTTTGGTTTTCAGAATTGATTTGTTGCTTTGGCAAAGAGCACTCTTTTCATGCAGCATTAAGACCTTCCTCCAAAAGAAGAGGAAGAAAGAAAAGATCATTTTTCTCTTCCGAAATGAAAAAAAAAAAAAAAAAAGCAGATTCACAATCACGCAATAACAAACCATGGAGTAATCCTGTACTGAGGAGCGTGGCATGATGGAGGTGAGCAGCATTGTTTGTGACCTGCCTCCCTCTCACCTTGAAAAGTGAAATGTCTCCCTTGCATTAACATCCCTGGCCTTGTTAAATTCACTTTTTTAATATGTTTGTTTGCTGTTTGTTCCTCTCATTCACTGCTCTTCAATGCTTTGGGGCTTGAAGTTCTGAAAATGTCAACTCTATTCACTGATTGCTCACAAAAATAGAAGGCTGAAAGAAAAAAAGGTCTTTCCAAAACACCCTTTCACATGGCTGCTTTGCGAATGCATGAGCTAAATGGCACAGAGTAATTCATGAAGTTGAAAGCTAACACGTCACACTAGGATTAATGGGAGCAGTAGTGCTCTCTCCAGTTACGTGGGCATCAACAAGACTTGAAAGTTACTCAGCTGAGGTGGGTCATTTACGTACATAAGCTTTAAGTGGAAAGAGGTTCATTTTCTCACTATAGGTTATTTCACCTTCTGGCACCTTTCACACCAACATCGGGAATCATCACTAAAAGTCCAGTCAGGGGGAGCTTTCCACTCTCATGTGTCTGGGGAAGAGATGGACAATCGCAGTTGTCCAAACTTCAGGAGGAAGTCCGCCTGAGCCCGGACTAGAGCCTCCTCGTCTATGTACACCGCTGGCCTCCTGGCTGTGACAAAGTACTGCACCTTCCTCAGGTTCCAGCCGAGGACATACATGAGCAGGCCGCACACGGCTGCCGTCGACCGGCCGACTCCAGCGTTACAGTGAACGTAGACGGTGTGACCGTTCTCCAAGAGACCGTGAAGTAAGAATACAGCCTGGGGAAGCATCCTGGCCCGACCTGCGGAGGATGACAACAACGACACGCAGTATGCTTAAGTAAATCCTATGAAACAACCACCAGTATGTGCTACTCAATCAATTTCAATCCTGAAATGTAAGCTTTAAAAACAGCTTACACATTTATACTTGCATTTTCTGCAATTAACCTCCAACAGCTTGGTACTTTGGTTTCTAACAAACATTACTAACATCAGAAGTAAAGAGTGCACTGATCGGAATTATTTTCAGCCGTGGATCAATAATGTGTCACATGGGAGTTGGAAAAGTCGGAAAACAAGTTCCTGACTGGAAAAATTCATGTGAATGCCCCCTCGGGTCAGAACAACAACTCGGAAAGCCTGTGAACTTTGGTACTCCTGTTGATGATGAGGACTGCACTGGGTGATTCATTCATGACATTCTGGTTAAGGAGAAAAGTTGGAAGCTGAGTTATGTTCATGGTTGGCTATTATTTCAGCAAATCATAGAAAACTTTTTGCATTCATCTGGATCTAAAAACTGTTCCCAAAAGCGTTCATTCTTGCTGATGTCTGACCTTTGAAAGATGTGAATGGAACGTTCAGTCGGCTTTCTGAGGTGAAAAACACCTGTGAAGGCTGGCACAGCGAGTAAAGCCACAGCACTCAGACTGTGCTGTATACGTGCTGTCAAAGCGTCTTTAAAGAAGATGTTGAGCCGCTAACAGCCCCAAGCTGTGTCTGTCCTTAACTCAATACTGTTATTAATACCGAATTTAATCATGTAGGCCCACAAATTCCTCCTCACCCTCAGTGCTCATGTCAGGTGTCGGTATCCACACGTACGCCAGGCCGCAGTCTTTGTACAAATGCATCATGGTCTCTGGGGTCATGGCCTCCCCTTCGTTGCGCCTGCAGCCACTGGAGTTGTTTACCACGTCCCACTCCGTCTGGAAGTTCATCACTGCAGTAATTCCCAATTCATGCCTCATCTTTACAGTCACATGTTCCACCTGTCGAGGGCAGCTGCCCAGCCAGACACGTGGCAGTACCCTGGAGGCAACCAACAGACATTCATTAATCATTAATTTGTTTATTCATTATTTTATCATGAACAGCATGCGACGACTGAGAAATCTTAAAGATGACGTAAAGGTGAATATTATCGGATTGCACGGGATCACAGCGGATCTGCTTTTCAAGAGCAGCGTTCAGATAAAGCTTTAAAGGAGCCAAAGCGGAGGCGCAGAGTAAAGAAGTGTGATGACGAATGTACTGTCGGATGAGGTGGTTATAAGGGCATGAAGAGAGTCTCAGACACTGAAGGAAAGAAAGGAAATAGGCAGACAGAAATACTGCTGGCCAGTGCAATAAGTAGGAGCAGAGAATTTCAAGTTACTCCTGGGCAAAATGATACATTTTACAGACAGATCAAGAGCAAGCTGACCTCAGCGAATCACTGAAAAGCAAAAAGGTTTCACCCCTCCCTCTGTTTCATTTCTCATAGCAGTGATTTTTTTTTTCTTTTATTGACCTCTCGTCCTGCTAATTTTCTTCCTGACCACTATGTTCTGAGCCAGACTCCATTTAGTCCTCATTAGCATGCATGAAGTCTACAATCAGAGGAGGTGACACATAAAAGCGAGGAAGGGTGCTGTTAATCTGCGACGTCCCAGAGTAGTGCTCCAATGAAAGTCTGGGACATGCTGTTATCAGATGACCTCTGTCTTTCTTTGATTTAACATAAAAACAACTGTGCTGTTTGTGAATCACCTGCCCTTTGCAGCCAAAGAAGATCATATGCTTGTTTTTTTTTATCTTACACTCACAGACAGTATCAATATAATTGATGGACTTAATGGACTTGCACCTGAAAAGGTGAACTGTACAATTTTTTCAAGATTTTTTTTTCATTATCTATCCTGTGTGAGTGACAGTTTGACTCTCATTACCAACTAGTTTTCTGGTTTTCTTGTTTTTATTCAACTCTTTATCATAAATGGTCATTTAACCTGAAGATTAAACAATATATGTTAACTTTTGAAATAGATGTCTGTTTTGTCTCTGTTTTTCGTGATACATACTGGGCGGATAAATTATCGGCTATATTATTATTGCCAATAAAGGTAATGTTCCCGAATACACAGAGCCAATGATGCAAAGTTTTAATCTGAAATTGCTTTCATTGACTTAACAAGACTGGCATCCACACACTGCAATATTTTTCAGTAGGAAGTGGTATGCACCTTTACAGGTAATATGTCCACCAATAAACACAGAGAAGAAGAAAAAGAAGAACAGCAGGCGCAGCACTCTGTTGTCAAACTGTGTCAAATGCAGAGGGAAGGTTACTTTAAAAACATAGTCTGGCATCTTCATTGGAAGCTAAAATACAGTTACCTTTTTTCTGTGTTCTATTATCATATCCCATTACATGTGTACCCTTACTGGTCAGAGAGGAGGGAAAACATTTAGGAGTTTTAAATCAACACATCTTGAGCTGTGGAACATTAAATCATCCATCTGCTCCTAAATCGTAGCCTTTCTTACCCCTCAGGTGTGCATAAACTACAGGTTATCGGTATTGCCTGAAAAGCTCCCCGAGTGCCCTAATACAAACTGACTCATAAATGAAAAACAAACATTTCAACATGTTCAAATACCTCACTTGCTCACTTCGACAGTAATAAAAGCCCATTACAAAATGGCTATACAACCCTCAGGCCTGCTCCTCTCTGAATATGAGCACGAGAGACGAGGCACCTGCTAGACAGTGAGTTAAAGTCCCTTTGAATCATATAATGAGTTACTGCAGAGGTGACTGTGTATGATACTCGGGGCTACATGGATGCAAGGTCTGGAAGACTAATTTAAAAAGCTATTAATAGGCGCGATAGAAGGGCACGGAGCTTCCTACCAAACACAGGTCCTTGACATAAGCCTTGTAAGGTCTTCGGACACAAATTAAAACCTGATGGCACCAGCCAAGCCGGCTCATTCTTATGCAAGTTATGCGCTCACTGCCTCAGGGGTCCCGGGCTAATTTCTTCCGGGCCTGATGCACCGTGGCACTGAGTGTATGACTTACAGAAGGGGGATCATGCTTGGGTACAGTAGGTTGAAATGAGTGTATGTTTGCTCAGTTACATCCTGAACATGTAGCTAAGGGAGAGCTTAGCTAAGGGTGTAAACGACTGTGCTGTTACGGTACAAACAACTCACTCTCTCCATAAATGTCTTGTGAATAGGACAGAGACTGATACTAGAAGGACAGTGACGAGCTCTTTCATAGACACAGTAACTGTCACTATCACTCACTGTATACGCTGCTTTAAAAACAAAAGTGAATTCTGACTGATGCCGTCTCCTTTTCACTGAGAAACAGGGTTGAGACCATGGCGATACAACTGCGAGTGGTCTGCTTTTTGAAAGGACGGTCATTTTCAAGTGACAGACAGCAATTATAATTAAACGGGAGGGAGCAAGGTTAAAAAACAAAAGGAGCGGTCAGGCATGAGAGGGCGACCGAGGCTTTTGTCTGCCCTGCAAGAGACGAAGGTAACATTTTGAGACTTTCATCAACAAAGGGGCAATGTGACACAGCTGCCCTGCACTATTTGCAGGACACGGAAGTCCAGACGAAGAATATTCTCTGACGGATGTATCGTCACAACAGAGCAGAACAGGGCGAAGCCTTGAGAAGATTGGCTGTTGGTATAAAAGCAGCAAGGGAGATAAGAGAAGAGGAGCAAATGGGATCCTCAGTGTCATTTAAGAAACAATCACACTTCAGCATGGAAACTGGCCCTGGGGGAACCTCATTAATTTTTTTTTTTAACTATTAATGAATTATTTCACATCAGAAAGGCTGAAGGCTTTCAACAAGTGTCACGTTACATTACAGCGGGAGTGAAACGATGGATCTCAGGATACAAGATGAGAACTTTGACAGTTTGTTTCAGGAATGTCTGATGGATGGGATTAGGACGCTATCTTGCAACCTGAATGTGAAGGTATTTTTGATTAATTTGATGTTTTATAACCAAAAATCTGGTCCAAGGAAACACCCCATAGAATCTTGCACTGAGTGCAGCAGGTCCTCTCAACTACCTCCTGGCAAGTCAGCAACTAAAACATATATATACATACATATATATATATATATATATATATATATAAGTCAAACTATTCTCTACTAGAGTAACTGCTAACTTCTGCTAACTGTAGCTGCAGTTAGCTTAGTTAGCCTTGCATCTAGCGGCTGGGACTGTGATCTCAGAGCAGTGAGCAGTATACTGCTAGCACAGGAGCTTTGGACGAGGATAGGCTGGGGCTAACCCATTAGCATGTAAATGTCCGTTGATATCTCTGCAAAACAACACATAGATGTCATAATGCCAAAGCTGTTATTTATTCGCATTTTGGTGTAAATCGTACGCATTGCACCTTTAAGTGAAACTGTCATGTTTTACTCGCTTTTCAAAAAGACAACATGACGCAGATGGCTTTTATTTCATTTTACTGTGTTACCTGGAGAAATGCATGGCCTTCTGACCAGCCACACCAAAGTAAAAACTGGTGGTGTGTTTCATCTCGTCTGTGTGTCCCGTTTCCTCTATCCAGTGACCAATTGGGTGGCAGTACACCCCATCCACCACGTTCCTGTCATCGTATGAGCAGCACCTGTCATGGCTCGGACCGCTACCTGGTGACAAAGAAGACGACCTCTCTGCAGGTTAATGATTAAAAAAACCAAAACAACAATGTTTGATGCCCTCTTGTAAAAAGATATCTGTCCTTAACAATTGCAGGCAGCTGTTGCCTGTAGAGTGCTGAAGTCACATCCCTTCCAGCTTTCCCCATGGGACCTTAATGTGGAGAAAACTTTGTGATGCTCAAAAAAATGTATCCACCATTTGACAGCCCCTTCTTTCACACTGATAGCTTATCTAACTCTTTTTGGGCCACAGGGCATCACTCCTGAGCTGGCGGTGGGTGCATGCAAGCTACATTTCACTTTCTATGTCTATATTTAATGCATCAAAGTTGTTCTTGTAGTTATCTACTGTGTGCGGCTGAGGTTCATGTAGGCGGGCAGGCTCATGTTAAATGTGGGTTTCTCATATTGCTACTAAATGCAAAACTATAATTCCAGCTTGCAGCTTATTTTTGGATGCATATCGTAAATGTAACAGAAAATGGCTCTTATTCCCGGGTGCTCTATAAAAAGGCGTGCACAATATTACCACTATACGACCACAACACGTTCGGTTAATGTTAGAATCTTGGTTACAGGACTATAATGGCATGGTGTTATGAAAATGTTTATTACACTGGTGTTTTATGAAGAAAAAAGAGGGAATACTCCTGAGTTTGAGACACGGAAGAAGAAAATGTGTCTCTTCTTTGATGGTGGCGGAGAAAATTTACATTAAAGACACTTTTATTTCTAATTCCTGCTCATTAAACTTGATGTTCAGTAGGAAAGTATTTTGCTTAACTGATTCTATAACTGATATAAACACTGTCCAATCGAGATGTAGGCCTACAGGTACTCACATCCTTAAGCCAGTGCGCGTGGGTAAATGCCAAGCGTCACCTTACCGCCACCACGTGGCGGAAATGACACATTACACAAAATAAACCAAACATGGCGGAGGTGTTTTTCTTATTTTGCTTGCAAATATATATTATCTTCGACGTTGAATATGCGTGACGTCCACATACAGAAGATATGACGTAGTGCTGACGTGTGTACCTTCCCATATGAAAGAGCCTCCGAGTCTTTTGACGAATTTGAACCACAGCGGCTCTCTGACCGGCTCCGCCAGCTGCACGTCGCCGACCCACAGACACGGTTCGTGCGGCGACGGTAGCTTCTGTGAGGCTTTCATCTGCACGGCTCGGCTCGGGTCCCAGTGGCCCATTTCTGCACGGGAGCCTAGCACAAACACCTCCACGTCCGAAGACTCCGGAGTGAGAATGACACCAAATCTGAATAACATGATCCCAAATCTTCAGATGTATGATGTCAGTAGTTTGCTACAGCCGGTCAGAGTTAATATAACCAATATTAAAGCAAATGGATGAAGTCCGTTTGGCCCATAGGTTGTTCGGTGCCGGCTAAAAATAATCACAGCAAAGAGGGGACAACAAAATATGAGGTCCCACTCTGTCAGAATATGGTGCATTGCTCACGTGCCACGCCAGAGTGCGCTATACACAACGGTGTAATCCAACGATACTGTAAATACTTTTACGACATAATAAGTCGTTATCACGAGAAAACAATGCATTAAAAGAAGATGGCTGTTCTCGGAAAGAAATAAAAGTGTTGAAAAAGATTTTTACACAGTTTGAAGTGACTGAAAGTGACTTAAAAACAACGTTTTACTGAAAAATGAGTACTTTAGTACGGAAGCTGAGAACGGCCATGGATTTTTCTTCTTTTTTATGCAAACCAGATCCTCATTTACTCTAAGTGATGGAACATTTAGGATCATTAACCTGAGCAGGACTGATGGTGGTGAATATATTATGAAAAGCTTTGATTTGAAAGGATACAAACTTAAGCCTGTAACTCTAAAGTTGAACATTCGAGGTAAATAACTTTTTTTTGTCAAGGAATTAATTAACATTGACCAACATACATGACTAATTTTATTGCTAAACTACATATTTATTCTTTATATATCTGTATCGACAGAATGAGCAAGATCGTGTCAATATCTAAAGTGATATGAGTGTGTTTCCTTCAGCTCCTGTGTCCTCTGTCCTGGTCTCTGAGTGTCTGTCCCAGGGAGAGATGAGGGTGTCCTGCTCCTCTGAGGGAGGGGACAGTCCTCAGTACAGCTGGACTCCATATGGACACACACTGACAGACGCTCAGCTCCTCTGGAAATAGACAGTAACAACATCACTCTGAGACAAGACGTCTCAGGACAACTGGTCTGCTCGGCCAGCAACCACGTCAGTCGGATGTCTACCTGTGGTGAGTGAGAAGATGAGCGGAAAACAGTTTGTTGATTGTGACGCTGAAGATTAGCTTTCTATTTCTTTTCTGTAGGCTTCAGATTCACTGACTGCAGCTTATCCAGTGGGATGCACTTATTACAGAGAGTGCTTGTAACCAGCCAAACCCAGTGTACTGATCCAACAACAACCCCAACCACAATCACAGTAACAGAAGTGTCCTCTGTGGGTAAGAAGAGTAACATCATGATTTCCATTAAACCCTTCACTCACTAATCAAACTGTTGCTTCCTCCAGCAGAGATGACCCATGGTGCTTAAGTCAAAATCCACCCCTGATTTTTGTGTCTCTTTATCTTAACAGATCAGTCCCTGCTCATACTTGGGGTTAGGCTTAGGGTGAGAAAGCTGAAGGCTCTGCCGTCCCTGAAGGTGGTTAGGGTGTCCAAATTACCTGAATTCACCCAATTACAATATTACAGTAATGTAACTTGATTACATGACTTGATGACATATCAATAAAAAAGCACCTTTTTTTTCATTGACAGCTTATCTGTTAATATCTATTTTATTATTTTTTTTTATGACAAGAGAGATCACAGGAAACAGGATGCAGTAAAGAATCTCAGACCAGGACTCAAACCCCCGGTGAAAGCTGAGACTCTGTCCACTGGATGCCTGCTCTGCCAGCTGAGCTAAAGAGCATTTCTCAATCCTGCACAAAATAAGTCCCGCCCACAGATTTTCTGAGAATGCAGGTGGTGCACGCCCAAATGGCCGGTCTCTCTCGTTTCCCGCGCGAAGTTAGCGCATTTCCCTCCAAAAGTGTAGGTGCCTATATTAATGCCTAAGGGATTTTCACTCTGGTCTGAACGGCTCTTCTTTGAGGACACGAATACAGTAAATAAACTGTTCTGTACAAATTTGCTTTATGTGTACAGTTACCTGCTCAGTACAGGTGTATTCATGTTGGTTTATGACGTGCACAGATCAGTTATTATGTAAGGCTCTCAGGTAATAAGCCCAGGTGATGTTCCTTCATATATCAGAGAGCTCCACATACTGTCATGCATTAAGCCCAGGATGCTCTACATATGTGCGGGTTAAGGAAGCCAGCCTCCCTCTCATGTTGGTGAGATTTGTTTTGACCTCAGATGTTTCTGAAATAACTCTCAAGGGGAAGCTGAAGACATCCCATTTAACTGTTAAGTGTTGATGTAAATTCGGCTCTAACATAACCCTCCCATTACATCAAATTAACCCTGCTATGAACATTATGTTTTGCTTGGTGCACCAAACTCCATTGTGATTTTGGCCGTTTTTTCTCTGCCCTGTTTATAACATGAATAAAGCACAGATAATTAAATGTAGGTCACTTTCACCAAACGAGTCAGTAGTTTTGGTAAAATCGGCATGAAATCTGGTTAGCTAACGTTTGCTGGTCAGTTTAGGTTAGTGGTTATGTTATGTTAGCTAGCTAGCTGACTTTAAACTTGTTGGAGATGCACTGCAGGGTTTGGTAAATATGTTAGCAGTGGCTCAGTTGTCTTTATTAATGGGTAAGGACACATGAACCGGGTACTGACACTAGAACGATCTTATAAAGACTTCTGAGTCATTTAATCGTCCTGTTTTTACAGACAGGTTTGCATGTTAGCTAATGTGTGTGTCTAAGGAGAGTGTTAGCATGACGCCATTATCAAGTTGTGTAATGTTAACTTGTTGATACTAGCATTGTTACAGCCAATTATCCGAGTACAGCACAGTAAGCTAATAGGCACCATGTGCTGTGTGTAATAACATCTCAGAATGTTAGTATGTCAGCATCTAGAAGGTCATTTTGAGCAGCTAATGTAGTTCATAACACAATATGCAGTCCCATTGTAGTCTACACAGAATGTATTCTGTATGTTTGTCTCATTTCTGGTTTAATGTGTTATTTTCTCATTTATTAAATCAGATTATAGCAGATTTTACAGCGTAGAATGATGTGAGACTCCTGAAATGATGTCATGCACACAGTGACAGACTGCTGTATCATTCTTTATTATAAAATGATAATCCTGCAAGAAATCCCCTTTTTGCCTGATGTGTCCATATGTATGTATGTGTGTGTGTGTGTGTGTGTGTGTACATATATATATATATATATATATATATATATATATATATATATATATATATATGTACATACACATACACGTACATGTAGTCATCATGTTATACTAAATTACCTCTTCCCCTCTCTAGGTGAACAGTGGGAGTTTGAAGTGGAACAGCTCTGACCTGTATGGTGATCAGACCTGGAGAGGAGAGACACCTGGTCCGACAAGGTCAGTGCAGTGTAGGGCCAAAAATTAAAAGCAGCAAGTGTGAGATTTGTCAGTTGCTGATCATTAATACTCTAGGATCAGTATGATTCCAGAAGATAGTCGAGTCTTATTCACAAGTCGTTGAATACAGGCAGTTTGCAGGCAGAGAACATACAAAGGGACTATGTTCTGAGCTCGAGCACTGATGTGACCGAAATCAGAATTAATGCTATGTAAATGCAGACCGGCTCTCTCAGACTTTCTAAAATGGTCACATCAGGACTCTGAAACTCCTCAGAGCTCACGTGTCCTTAACGATTCTGTAAGGACACTCCCACACAGAGTTTAAAAGCCTGCAACTCCCCTCCAGTCAGTTAGAACTGAAGAAACCTTGTGGATGAGACACATCCAGTTGCCTATGATATGGCTCTTGGAATTAAATAGTTATGCTGTTCTCAATCTGGTTTGGGTTCAGATATGTGTATGGTATTTCAAGTTGTGAGTTTCTTGCTGCAATCTCTTCAGTCAGGAAGGACAACTCTGCTTGAAATTCCTTTATCATCTGCTTAGGTGCAGGCTCGTCGAATCGCTCTTCAGGGTATGTACCAAAGGGAACCTGCCAGATTGATGAAAGAGTTTTGTTTGTGGTGCAATTTAAACAGTAGGATTTAAGTCAGCTCACCTAATGTGCATATGTATAAATCCCAAACTTACCACATCATTGTACTTTTCTGAAAGCAGCCTGGTGATTGCTATTATACTGACTGTCTCACCAACATTTGGGAGGGTCTCCAAGATTGTCTTCACACTTGACTGCCCCTTAGTGGTTGGAGGAGGTTTGTGCAGCAGGATTGAGACATTGGGCGGGCAGGAGTAATAGTCAAACTAAATTATGAAAAGAATATGAATATGTAGCAAATTATCACCCAACTATGTGTTGATATTCATATTTATATACTGTATTATAGTGTTATCAACCCAACTAATTTAATAAACTTCATGTTGAGTTATAAATTACAAAGGAATGTAAACCTACATATGAAATGCAGCCTTAGTGCCATTGTAATGATGTAAACCTAATGCACGTTATAAATGAAGCAGGTTTCTGTGGTTGCTGAGAACAACCATGCTTGCAGTTATTTAGTTCTTTTATATCATTATCTTATTGTGTCACAATATTTCCTTATATTTGTAAAAAAAAATCATCCTGGACAATGAGCTGATATTCAACATTGTTTTTGCCCCCTGTTAGCAGACAAAATAAGTTCATTTAAAATGTGTTGTTTTGGCTCTGATAGTAACTAATAACTCAAGTTATCAAATGTAGTGGAGTAAAAAGTAAATTTGCCTTCAATTGTGGTGGAGTGGAGGTATGAAGTAGCATAAAATCTAAATACCCAAATTACTAGTAACTTTAAGTTGTACTTATGTACATTACTTGAGTAAATGTACTTAGTTATATTCTATCATGAACTAATGGCATTAAAAAAAATTATTGCAGGCAAAGCCATTCTCCACTTCCATAAATGTCACATCAGCCAGATTTACTATGTTTGACCACTCGATCAAACATAAACATCTATTGCCTCACCTCTCCATCCAGTAACACTGATCATAAAATATTCCTGATCACCTGTGTTTGATCAGTTATCAAGTTTGTCTTATTTTCCAAATGATCCACTGTCTTACCTGTCCATTATTGACTGCAGCATGTTGAGCTGTTGATGTGAATATCACCAAGGTGATGAACTTGGTCACCTCCTTGACAGTATGAAAGGATGCCGGGAACCCTGTTGGCAGCATAATTATTATCAGTTAATCTTTGGCACCCACTGCCAACATTGAAAATGTCAGTATACTTTGGGCTACTATGTATTCAGAACAGGGGGTGAATACCTGAGGCTTTGTTTCCTAAGAAGCCATGTGTGAAAATCTCACTGATCCAGTCCTGCAGCTCAGTGTCTTCATGGACATCACTGTCTGAGGGGTAATAGTTCTCCACTATTGCCCCCACAAAGCTGATGAATGCAAAACATTTTTGATAAAAAAAAGTAGATAATCACAAAAAGACAGTTGCAATATGTATCTAATGCAAACCTGCTGATAATGTTCCACAGCTTCAGGCCATCGTCTCTGTAGTAGAAGTTGGGGATCGACTCCAGTCCTCGTGCAGAAATGTTGTCTGGCAGACAGAGGGAGCTGTAAGTCACTTCAGAGTGAGACCTTCTCATGAGCTCCATCATCCCGTTGAATCCAAGAGAAGTCTGTTGATCAGTGATAGACAGATATTCACCGTTGGACAGAATAGCAAAGGCTAAAACTCTGCAGCTGCAATTGATGTTGCTTGAATTTTCAGAAATATGTATGTTAAAGGAGACATACTATACTCAAAGCTCCCTCAGGTGCGAAAAGAGAGTCACGGCCGTTAGTGTTGACATGGAGAGTATACCGGAAGTGTGGAAAGAGCAGCTGTAGAGAGAAAAAAGAATATTACAAGTTAAATAAGATGCTCATCTAGTAGTTGAGAGCAAAGTAAACCAGGACAAATACAAAGTTCCTGATTACAGATGCTTTAGGTTAGAATTCTGGGGCAATAGTTCCTACCCAAAACTAATTGGTCACCCCCTACCTGTCCTGTTCCAAAGCTCCTGTGCTAGCAGTATACTGCTAGATGCAAGGCTAACTGAGCTAACTGTATCTACCGTTAGCAGAAGTTAGCAGTTACTCTAGGAGAGATATGCTGCCCCCTTCTTGTTTTGAGTATGAAATTGACCTGTTGCCAATTTGTACATATTGCACCTTTTAAAAGGCATCCTGAGTTTAAAAATTAGATATGGGCAGCACGAATGGGATTAGGACACTATTTTGCAACCTGAATGTGAAAGTGTTTTTGATTAATTTGATGTTTTATAACCAAAAATCTGGTCCAAGGAAACATGAAACCCCATAGAATCTTGCACTAAGTGCAGCAGGTCTTCTTAACTAACTCCTGGCAAGTAAGCAACTAAAACATACACTTCACAATGTCAAACTATTCTGTTCTATCTGAACTGAATCTGAATCGTCAAATACCAATCTACTTGGTATACTCTAATTGGTATTTGATGACATGGTATGAGACTCAACATTCAATCTTATTCCAGAATTTTCTTTTAAAGTAATGTAAACCATACGTTATTCCTGGAGATTGGAGGAAAATAAACCACAGATCTATCTATGAATTTATCTACATATTCGTGTGATTTAATACAATAATGATTCTATATTAGTTACACTTTAATGAATTGTTGTATATTTGTTGTATATGTCTCAGTGATTATTGAACTGTTGACATTTCAGATGTTTCATTAGGTCTGTTTCATTAGTTCAGGTTGCTGAATAGGGCTAAGTGAAGCAAGCTCTGTAGCTAGCTTGAGCTGAATTAGCCGTCGGTGTTGCTGACCTTCATAAAGCTTTTTTATTGTAAAATGTATGTCAGTATCTTATCATTTATTAATTTAACTTCATTGTACACTAGTTTTCCAGAGGTAACCCTCCCTAAACTATAACTAACCACCCTCTCTCCTTTCTGTCTCTTGCTTTTCTCTTCTTTGCACTTTTCGTCCTGTTTTTAACAATTTTCTCTCTCCCTTGAACAGTTTATTGGCCTATTTCTCTCCCCTCCCATTTTTATGTTTCTTTCACTCCCTTTTTATATTTTGTGTTGTGTTGCTAATTTGTTTATTTATTTATTCACAGGTACTCGTCATCGGTGACTGAGGAGACCAGCCAAACGCTGCTGTCAGTAGTCACTGTTCTTGATGGTATGTTAAATCAGTGTAACACTGTTCTTGATGGTATTTTAATTCAATGTCTGAGGTTATGCTCATGAGTTCATTAAAACCTGTCACTAATGATTTTATTGGAGACAGTTTCTTCCAAATGTGGTTATGCAATACCTTGTCATTTTTGTAATACAAATGTTCTCAATGTTACTAATCTTACTGTAAGTCTGCTGTACAAATGAGCACTTTGTAACAAACTGCAACAATGTTATGGAATGTATGTTCTCTTGTGTTCTATACCAGGGTTCTCAAAATTATTACTTTAAGGTCTGCATCTGATTTTTATTCAAGGTCAGAGGTTAGGAATGATTGGCAATAACAACAACATTTTATCAATTCAGTTATGATTATGTCTCTTCATTGAGCCGGCATGCATAGAAACCCTATGTTGATGATAGAAATTGAGGCAGACACAGCTCAGACAGTTTGGTAGACGTTATTGAGTTCAATAAGTTACATGAAATTAGTTATCAGTTGAATAAGTTTAACGGTGTTAGAGTGCGCTGCTCTTTGACTTTTGGTTCTTGGTTCTTGAAAACAGCGTCAGAGTGAGCGCTGGTTGTACTGTCCACTCTTTGCTACTCTCCTCCTCCATGTCCTTCGCTAGCTTGTCCTGCTACTTTTCTTCAGCTGAGCACAGACAGATGAACAGTGATGAACACATGTTGTTGCTGAATGTGTTTCTGATCCACTCTAAGCATGAGAGGGCAAGACATAATAAAATACAAGAAAAGTCAAGCTGTGCGTTTATTGTAGGCCTTTTGGATGTTGACTGGCTGTCGGGATGAATGTGGTAGCCCAGGGCTGGGTATTTGAGAGGCCCTGCATACTTTGTTTTTAAATTGGTGAGGATTTATACGAATGCAAAAATAACAGTTTATAACACACTGGCATATACTGTAAAGTTACCATAACCCACACTTCTCCTACTGTACTGTAATCCAAAATACAGCAATATACTCTTAAATGAATAATGGTAGACGCGCTGTAAAATTACCATAACCCAGTTATCCTACCATCATGTACTGTAATCCAAAAAACTGTATTATACTGTTAAATTGTGGTAGATGCGCTGTATAATAACCACAACACCCACCGTTATTCTACAGTCATATACTGTAATCCAATATAACGGTAATATACTGTTAAAATGAATATCAGTAGTTGCATTGTAAACTAACAGTAAAATACTGGTGTCCCTGCTGCCAGCATTTTGCTGTTTTTTTACAGTGAAATTCTTTACAGTGTAGTTAGAAGTCTTTATTGCATACAATGCTGAGAACAACATAGAATATAGTCATAGGGTGCCCTAGAGGTTTAAGGTGCTGACCTTATAACCCCAACATCCCCTTTTCAGGTTCAAGTGGGGGCTTTTATAGCATGCCTTCCTCAGCATTTAGTCCATTTCCAAAATGCTTTCAAAATGACCTGAATAAATTGTCGGGTTAAGATTAAAGGAATAAAATTTGAAAAGGTGCACAGGTACCATGAGCGCTGCTGTCTAATTATACCTTGTAGATGGGATGAATCACAGGAAAGCAGCGGAGAGTGGCGACAGTATAGACTTCTGTCAGGAAGTGAGTGTTCATGAGGTGATGGACTGCTTGATGATCCATGGAATCTGCATTTTTAATAAACATCTTGGCGAGCAGCCAGTCCGTCTCCGTGTCACTGGGCAGAAAGATGGGGTTCTCCTCAGATGGTTGTTGATGCAGCTAGAATACGAGAAAAACACGTTTATGGGCTATAATATCTTACATGATTATATGACTAGACAGGCGATTTTACTACAGCATAAATTCTGTCAGTGACCTGTATCGCTATTGGCATCAGTTTGTTTTCTGGGTTCACGTAGAACAAACAGAGTCCAGCAGACGCACGCAGAGTTTCACCATCATAAGGCCTGACTGGTATTCCGTCCATCTTCTTCTGGTCATAGAGGAAGATATTTCCCTTCTGTATGGGAAGGAAAGGCAGGAGGTATCACAGATGTGTGATAAACAAGGCAATAGGATTCAAAGACTTTCTTGAAATGTACAAATCATTTGTTAAAGTAACTGTGACTGCTTCCATACCGCCATTTCTTTCTGCAGAGAGCTCCCCTCTTCTAGAAAGGGCTTCACCATCTCCTCTGTGACTGGGAAGTTTCGGGGAAGCTCTGAGCAGCGCTTGATCACGTTTGGGTTGACTCCGTTTAGAAACTGGAATCCATAAAAGTCATCTTCCTTCCAGTGTTCTGCAACATACTCTGGAAGAATAGCGATAGGCACATATAAAATCTGATGTCTAGAATGTTTACATTTTTTAGTCAAGGTTTTATTTCTTAAAGATTTTTACTTTGCAGAAAAACTAATTAATGTACTCAAAAGGAGCAACTTTTTTAATTGATGAGGCAGAAAAAGTGATGAGCTAATTAACATTGTGAGCTCCTTTTTAATGGACAACATTAAGTCTTCAAGTCTGTAAACCTTTTAATGCATAATCACACTACTATTTTTTAAACTTCTCTCTAATCAGGAATGTTTTTTTCTTGGGGTTTAGACCATCATGTAATGTCAAATGTCAGTCACAAGTGGGAGACGGAAAAAATACCTACCTGACATTGTTGTCGATTTGAACCAGAAGATTTTTTTCATGTCATCGATGCTCTCCCATTTCTCTGCAGATCCAAGCAGCCCCTTGATCTTGAGTTCAAGACCGCTGAATGGAGACAAGGTGAAAGACAAGGGAAAACAAGATACAGTATTCAACAACATACTGACATTAATTCTTCAAATGCACTTTTCAGAGAGTACATGGTATATAAGTGTCCATCGTATGTATCCATGTAGACCCACGTCATCTTTTCTGTGTTAAGCACTTCAGACTTTCTTTTCTTTGAGATACGGACTTCAGCTGGCAGCTCAGACGCATCGTTGAAATGGTTGATGTGGGGTAGACCTTCAGCCAGAATCTTCCACCTAAGAAGAACAAACGAGTAAACCAGGTTACGAAAAGGCACATAGACATTTATCCAGAAAAACCTTTGAGACTATACTCTGGACGCTGTACTGCACAGATGAAAACGCACTGGTAGAAGCTCTTTCTCTGCATCAGCTCATTTCTTCGGTGGTCAACCAACAGGGGATGGTCATCCTCAAAAACCTTCAGGGCTGAAGCGGGGAAAACAAAATAAAAATGTGTTAAAATAAGTAATGTCCAAATGTTTTAATGCTCGATAATCATTATGTGGGTGTTTTGAAGCAGACCTCTCCCTCCTCTCAGCTCCACAAGCTCGCCCCTGGAGATCCACCTGTAACAGGGGAAAAGAAGGACTTCTCCCTCCGGAGTCGTCACCACTATTTTGGAGCAGTACCACTCGTCATCTTTGCGAACCAGGAAGGGATCCTTCTCCACCTTGACCAGCAGAAGTTTCCCCAGTGACAAACTGGTTTTAATGGTATAGGTCCCTGTCTTGGAATAAGGGTTGATATAAATATAAAGTGAGCAAGTGTGACAGATGTTGTAAAGGTTGTTTCAGGCACAAACAACTGCAAATCAACTATAAAAAGTAGTGTAGTTCAACATGTACGGTATGTTACAGTGTAGTACATTGTTCAAGAGTGTTTGCTTTTTTTAAACTATAAACTGCATTTTCTATATGAACAGTTTAGGTGATACAGATCTTTTGCTGTATTTGTACAAGGTGCATATACTTGTGTTTGGCTACTGTTTGTAAAGCAAACCGCCACACAAGGACATTTAAGTTTTATTCTATATACCAACATATGAGGTAGCACATGTACTAGGCAAGCATCTAAAGAGTATTGATTCCCAAAGACTGGACAGTCCTCTGAAATTGTTACTGTATTTTAAAAGGCTATACAAAAAATTGTAGAAATCCAAAAATGCATTAATTTACACAGACAATCATGCCAACTGTGCTTCCTTGCTTAGAGTTAGACTCAGTGACTGGATTCATAATTGCACAAGGATAATTAAGAACAAGTTCATGAGTCTGACTGGGTTCCACTTACTGTCCCTCTATTGAAGTCCAGACCACAGTTGTCCAACTCGGTTCGCTCGCTCTGCCCTGCAGTGCCGAACAAGGTGACGTACACTTTGTCCCACGTTCCTGCTTCTTTCATGTCACCTGTTGCCACTTCCACCTTGTACTCAGCCATGGTCATTCGATGGAAACTACAAATAACAATAATAGTAACAACAAAATCTGAATATTGCAAGTGAAGGTTCCAAAATAAAACAGCCATAACCTTTTGTCAATAATGTGCAGTTATTAAAGTCGCTTTGTTACCTTCTTCCTTCGCTGGAGTCTGTGGTCGTCAGCTCTGTGCCACTAATCTTTTTGGGATGACCTCCTCCACTGCACATGCTCAAACCAGTTGAAGTAAAACAATGTGGTATTTCAGGTTTTATGCTATCATAGCTGGAGGAGATTGGGGCAGGAGCCACAAGTGTACTGAACCATTCATTTTAACCGCAGGACAGAAACCCACCCTCAATTCTGAACAAAACATTGTGGTGATTAGTATTTCTGTATGAACAATCAGTCACTGCTTTGCTTGAAATTCATTCTACATTGAAACATGACACTCGTCAGCTCATTGTTATTTCTTATCTTGTGTTTTCTGTACAACTTTACATACGTGTCTTATGTAATATTTGAAATTTGAGCCCCAAAATAATTGTTTGAAATACTGTTATATACGAGGGAACATGTCTGCCAAGAGTGCAGAGTCATCTAGTGCTCAAATTAATGACAGGCCCAGTGATACTTGGACCCCTCCCCCGCATCAGTGTCCTGCATGCTCTGACCTGCTCATCAAGTCTAAACTATCTTCTGTTTGCATATGGACTTTTTGGTGACACTTTCGAGCAGGCAACATAAATTAACCTTTGATGAATCAATCAAGATGAAAAAAAAAACCCAATATGCTGCCAGTTTGCATGTTCACAAGCAACTAGTTAATGGTCAATGTGTGTTCTCATGTTTAATTTTAGATATATGATTCTTACTTTTGTAGTTTGTATTTCTCTCTGTCTCTTGCTGTGTTTTTTGTTATGCACCAAACCCCAGAGTTCCTTGTATTGTGACAACCTACCTGGCAAAACCTGATTCTTCTGATTCTTATCTGCAGTTAAAATATGCATCAGGAATGACTGTGAAGGTACAACAAAACTAAACAAACTAAACAAACAAAGAGTGCATTTTTAAAAAGGTACAGTCAATTTAAAATCTGCACAATTGTTCTTAATGTGAAACAGCTGTTGTTGTTGTGTTGCTAATAGCTGACCAAGGTGCAAACATTCTTAAGAAGTATTAAGCTTTATTTCTTTGCACTGGAATCTGAAAATGAAGATGGAATGAGTGACTGAACTACATGATCACTAAAAACTGACAGATTTAGGTTTGGCTTAAAGATACAACTCACTGCTTGTGATTAATCAGAATACTTTTAAATCAAACATTTAAAAAAATATAACACCTCATGCAAAAACAAAAAAACTGACACCACCACAAAAATGTCCACAAATGTTCTCTTTTCTCTTGAAACGTCTAACAATATTTTCAGTACAAGCAGTCATTTTGCATATTAAGCAATTAGATCTGGTCAAATCAAAATACTCTTACAAAAACAGTACCGGCACAAACTTGTATTGTGTGTATTTCACAAAAAATATGCCTAATATTAAAGGGGCACTACTATTTTAATATCTACAATATTAATGGTTATAATTAATAAGTGAATAAACAAACTGTTCTCAAAAGAAAATAAGGGCCCCGGAACGCTGTTTGAAGCAGGGAACATGTGGCAGGGTCCGCCACATAGAAAGAACAAAAAGCAGTATGAAATTGTGTTTGTCCTTTAAGATCAGTTTGTTTAGGCAGTGAAAAAGAATGATATGTTTCTTCCAGTTGAAATTTATTCCCCAAAAAGTATTAAGTGCACCTTTAAAGAGGAAACAAAAAATGTAATGAAGTCATCCTGATATCGGATGTAATGTGGGTTGATTAGTTCCTTACTATTTTTCGTAAACGGACAACGTAATCCTATAATCCTGATGACAAGTTTTTATTACACAACTCTGCTCTCGCTTAAGTCATCTTGATTTTCATATAATAAATTCACAAGACTTCATTACATTGTTGATTCACGTTCCATTTTAATTTGAACAGCAAACAAAGGAGATGATGCCTTCAATAAAACGTTTATAATTGTGCCCCTCCATTAGTACATAGACAGATATATCACATATCACCATTTGCACCCTATGTACAGTAACACACTTGCGTTATTAACGCATTGATATTGAATACACAGCATACTTATGAATAATATCAGTTACTGTTACAGCCTCTAACATCAGCTGTACAGGCAGGTTGAAACTCTTCCATGTTAATTGTCTTGCAAGCAGATAAATGTTGAGATTTCCTGCATTTTTATTGTACCAACAGTTTGATTTCATTGCATAACCCAATCAACCCAATATGAAACACGGTGCTGAAAAGGGATGGGTATTTGTTTATAATGCAGAAGGCTAACATGGCTTTGTCTGGTTCGGTTAAATAGTTATACTGTTTTCTATCTGGTTGGGATTCAGATATGTGTAGGGTACTTTGAGCTGGGAGTTTCTTTCTGTGATTGCCTCACTGAGGCAGGACAGCTCAGCTTGAAAGTCCTTGATCATCTGCTTAGGTGCAGGCTCGTCAAATCGCTCATCCGGGTAGGTACCCAAGGGAACCTGCCAGAATGATAAAATTAGACTAAATCAGATTGAAGCAGTAATTTGTTGGTACTTCCAATATGTGAATGTTCTACTCAGCTTTAAAACATCGACAAGCTTACCATGTCAGTGTACTTGTTTGAGAGAATCCACCCCACTGCTGAAAACGTGACCGTCTCTCCAACATTTGGGAGGGTCTCCAAAATTGTCTTCATGCTTGACTCGCCCTTGGTGGTTGGTGGAGGTTTGCGCAACAGGAGCGAACCATTGGGGGCCCAGCAGTAATCAAACTAAATAATGAGAGAAGTTTCATGAAGCGTTGCTACATTCTAGAGGGGTTGTGTTGTGGGCCCCCTTTTTATTGGATGGTACTGTGTAGACAAATAGAATTAATAATGATGATGGATGCCTCAAAATAACCGCTGTAAAAAAGCAAAGTTTGTGCTGCTTTAAAACTGAGCTGATGCCCTCATGAGAGGGGAATATTAGTAGATAGAGCGCACACAGACCTGCAGCATGTCACAGTGTTGAACTATCAAGAACTGCCCATTGCCTCACCTGTCCATTATTGACTGCAGCATGTTGAGCCGACACTGTGAAGATCACCATGGTGATAAACTTGGTCACCTCCTTGACGGTATGAAAGGATGCCGGGAACCCTGTTAGCAGCAAAGTCATTATCAGTTCATTTTTGGCACTCACTGCCTGCTGGGAAAAATTACTATAGGTTACTATGAAGCTTATATCTGTATATTGTACCTGAGGCTTTGTCTCCTAAGAAGCCGTGTGTGAATATCTCACTGATCCAGTCCTGCAGCTCAGTGTCTTTACAGACCTCGCTGTCTGAGGGGTAATAGTACTCCACTATTGACTTCACAAAGCTGGTGAACACAAAGAAAACAATCCTCAAAAGTAGTTATTTTTAATATTCAATTCAGCCATGTTTTTTGTTATGTTACTCTGCAGCCGCCTCACCTGCTGATGATGTTCCACAGCTTCAGGCCATCGTCTCTGTAGTAGAAGTTGGGGATGGACTCCAGTCCTCGTGCAGCGATGTTCTCTGGCAGACAGAGGGAGCTGTAGGTCAGTTCAGAGAGAGACCTTCTCATGAGCTCCATCATCCCCTCGAATCCAAGTGAAGTCTAATAACCAATAACAAACAAAGTAAGTGCAATACACAAGAGTATGGAAGTGCAAAAAAAAAATTGTGATCCATTTTCCAACATTTTCTTTTATCTGTGAAAACAGGTGAAAATGTTTTGTGATATAAATTTTGGCCACAGGAGGCAGAGGAGCATCATTGGCACATAATTTAAATTGGACTAGAAGTATGGATTTCTTTCTCCAGGTGAGTTTAAAATGTTAATGCACTCAAGGCCCATATGCACACAGTGGCCATTTTCCTTTGACATCATGCTCAGAGTGGGGAAGTTCAAATTTTGTCATGATATTTTCCACCTTGTAAGTCCTGTAAATGTATAGGAATTTGAAAAATTGTCATCATTTGACCATTAACTGATTGATCAGCAACTGAAGACAATGGATAATGAAAATCTGTCGGGACGTTGGGCCATATTTCAAGAAAAAATATTGAATTTTAAAATCTAACTACCATACCACCACCACACTTCTGACCAATGGGTAAAGGCAAGGGTTAGAACAGCCTGGTATGTTCAGAGAGTAACATCGCATTACTTTAATGCTGCCACAGAAAAAAGAAATGCTTATGCTATATTTTATACAATTCCGTCAAGATAAAAATATATCAATTCAAGAAAGTATGTGAAGGAGACATACCTTATTTAAAATGCCAGCAGGTCCAACAATAGATTTGCGGGCCATAGTATTTATTTGGAGAGTGTAACGGACGTGAGGGATGAGCAGCTGTACAGAAAGAGATAAGTGTAATCTATGAATGTCTTTCTCCAGGTGAGTTTAAAATGTTAATGCACACAAGGCCCATATTGTCATATTGCCCATATTGTCATCAGCAAAGTCCAATAACAGAACCATTTATGTTGATTTGCCAGCTGATAAAAGGAATCTATAAGTGACCCCAGCATAAAAGTTTGCAACAAACATAAAAACCAAATCAACAAATTAAATGTCTTTTTCCATACAAGAAAAACATGTTGACATAATGACCCTGGATGTCTGCAAAGGCAATGTTTCTGAATTCATACATATTCAACATAAGTATCTTATAACATTATTTCTGAAAAACAATTAACAACCTTGTAGAGGGGGTGAATCACGGGGAGGCTGCGGACAGTGGCGACGGTAAAGACTTCTGCCACATGGTGAGTTCTCATGAAGTGATAGACCAACTGATGCTGCATCATATGGGCATTTTTAATGAACATCTTGGCGAGTAGCCAATCCGTCTCTGAGTCACTGGGCAGAAAGATGGGGTTCTCCTTCGAAGGTTGCTGATGCAGCTGGAATGCGAGAAACATCTGTTGTGTTTCAATGTAAAAACACACTCATAGATTTAAAACTACAGACCATATTCACATGGCAGCCATTATCCTCCGTCACCACTAGCATTCAACCACTTCTTAGGTAAGCTCTCTGCTTCTGACAGCATTATAAAATAGCTTAGAAAGGCATGATTCAATTCTCAAATATCAGTTCACATCTCAGACATGTTTATTTGGAAATGAAAGTGAAACCCACTGGATGTAATCAAACTAATGTTAGCTAGTAAGTGATCGAATGCTAACATTAGCTAATAGGTAATCGAATATGCTGTTTGAACTTAAAGTAGGGTCTGACGTCCCTTCAGATTTGTACTATAAACCATCTTTTTACCAGCATATCGATAAGGAAGCTGCAAAATGACAAAACTTTGTCAAATTCCCTCCTTTTATGCGACTCGCAACCGAGAACTCAGGAGCGCAACGTTATTCCAGCACTGAGTCTGAAATGAAAGAAAAATGGCTGCCGTGTAAATAAGGTCCACAGTGTGGAGGCTGAGCACCCCCCACTGATAAGTGATTCTACAACTTTCAGTATGTTTATTATGAATACTGGTAATGATTGCGCTACTGTAGTTGGTGACTAACCTGTATTGCAATCGGCCTCAGTTTGTTCTCTGGGTTCATGTAGAACAAACAGAAACCTCCAGTCACATGCAGAGACTGACCATCATACATCCTGGTGGGCAATCCATCCATCTTCTCGTAGTCACAGAGGAATATATTGCCTTTCTGTGTGGGAAGGAGTGGTGGAAAAAAGAGGTGTGGCAGAGGAACAACAAAACAAAGGCAAAACTTACTTCAAACTCAAAATTCATATAATCTCCCGAAAAGAAAAGATTAACACTCATCCGACATACTTCCATTTCCTTCCGCAGGGAGCTCCCCCCTTCCAGGAACGGCTTTACCATCTCCTCTGTGACTGTGAAGTTTTGGGGAAGCTCTGAGCAGCGCTTGATAACATTGGTGTCGAATCCGTTCAGAAACTGGAAGCCATAGAAGTCGTCCTCGTTCCAGTGTTGTGCAACATATTCTGGTAGAAGAGTAGTAGGCAAATATATAGTCTGTCTCCCTTAATATCTGTGCGTATGTGTTGGCCACCTGATTAAGTTTACTGATGACATTTATGTATGCTTCATGTTAGCGTACAAGAATAATAAAGACAGAGTAGAGCTGAGAATTAAAATTCTGCTGTACCCCAGATCGTTGTCGTTTTGGACCAGAACATTGTCTTCATGTCCTCAAAGTTCTCCCATTCTTCTTTAGATCCGAGTGTCCCCTTAAACATGAGTTCAGCACGACTGAAAAAAAAGGAAGGGGAACACGAGCATAGTGTGAAAATGTATTTATGTTTCAAAATACCTTACAATCAGGCAATAGACCGTACAGAGGGACTGACTCACGTAATGTTTTTTGTGTAAAGCGTTTCCATTAATCTGGACGCGGAGAAGGAGACCTCAGCTGGGAGCTCAGATACATCTTTGAAATGACTGATGTGTGGCAGCTTCGGGTCATTAATCTCCCATCTAACAAAGGAAAAGCAAGAAAAGAAAATCACATAAAAGGTCAGTTCATAAAAGTTCCTGAGACAAACTGCAGCTGCACGTGTGTGGTTCTGGATTCAGATTACTTATCTTTTGTCCAGGTTTCAGTTTTATGTCATCCACATTTAGGTTCTGCTACCTGCTATCAAACACTAGGGGGCATGATGCACACATGAAAACTTACTGGTACAAGTTCCTTTTGAGACTCAGTTCTTTTTGGCGATTCTCAATCAACACGGGATCGTCCTCCTCAAATATCTTCACGGCTGGAACATTAAAAAACAACATGACATCAGCAACTGTGACGGTATCCAGTGGTGTCCATTCATTTTCTTATCATTTGGGTGTTTTGAAGCAGACCTCTCCCTCCTCTCAGCTCCACCAGCTCTCCCCTGGAGATCCATCTGTAGCAGGGGAAGAGGACAACTTCTCCCTCCGGAGTCGTCACCACTATTTTGGAGCAGTACCACTCGTCTTCTGGGAGAACCAAGAAAGGATCCTTCTCCACCTTGACCAGCAGAAGTTTCCCCAGAGACAAACTGGTTTTCACTGTGTAAATCCCTGTCTGGGAAAAGGGATTGAGGCATTGATCAAATGATGTCCCTGCAGAGACTGAGTTTGTATTTTTTTTTTTTTTTAACATCCATTTGCATAAAGTGGAGAAAAAGAAAGAGACCCGTGTTCATTAACAATCCAAATTCACGAGCATGATTTGTGACATCACAAAGAGTTTGGAGGCAGGTCCTGGTTAAATCTTCAACCTGCAAAAGTGTGATTTTGAGTCATCTTGTATCCAGTTGTTTAATTTATAGTTATAGATTCTGGATTTGTAATACAAGAGAGGATATAGATGTCCTTTAATTCTTTTAGATTTTATCGCAATTCTATCACAGTATTTATCAAAAGATGTCAGTGGGGATCTTCATGAAATATTCATCACACAATAGAACTGATTAGAGTATTAATTGAATTTCATTCAGTCAGGCAAGATAGTCTTTTTTAGCTCGCAATGATGCAACAGTTAAACATATTAGTAAATACTGAGTTGACTGGCTCCTCAAAACTCTTAGGTTAAATGTGCAATCTGTAAGAATTGGCCAGCTGTTGAAGTAATACAAAAAAAAATAGGGGGCAGACTACCAATGTAATAACTGTTAAGTGTAGTTGTAGCTAGCTAGTTAGCTTTGTAGCCGTGCATCTGGTGGTCCGGCTCGCAGCAATAGACGATGGGACCAGAACACAACAGCTTACACGATATCCATAATTTAAAACCACATTGTTTTGATGATTTTAATTCATCTTTTAAATGTTTTCAACTGAAATTCTTACCCACTGTGCCTTTAAGTAAAAAAAAACTGCAAGTTATAGCTGACCAGTTTGTGTTTTGATTTTTTTTTTTTTTTTTTTGGCAGTATAAAATCTGATCAAGTGCAATATTTAAAACCAGAGCGGTACCAAATTTGCACACACTCCACCTGGCCCCTGGCAAGTTCAGTTAGACAAAGGGAAACGCCCCAAAGCTTGTTCCATCATGACAAATGAAGGTAGCCAGGACTGAAAGTTTGGATTTGTGTCTATTTTTGGTTGATATAATAATGCCCCTTTCTCACATTCTATTAATACAAAATGATAACAGCCTAAGATATGCTGAACACCATCCAATAGGGCACTTGTGATGGCGATGATTGGATTGTTCTTACCATCCCAGTTTTAAAGTCCGCGCCATAGTTGTCCAGCTCAGTCCGCTCACTTTTGCCTCCAGTTCCAATCAAGGTGACAAACATGTGGTCAAACGTTCCTGCGTTTGTCATGTTACCTGTTGTCACTTCTAGCTTGTACTCAGCCATGATCAGTCGGTAGCAATTCTGAGTCGACTGGAATAAAGAAAAAAAAGGTATGTGCAAAGAATATTGTCCAGGTAGAATATCTGCGTCACCTGGAACTTTCTGGCTTTATTTTGCTCCCCTCCTCTTTTTTAATGTCTCCTCATCTCCTGCTCCTCCCACCATTAGATGTTCCCTCAAAGCGCTACAAGCCATAACTTGTGGAAATTGTTTGATAAGACATTTCTTTGGTACTGGAAGCAGCGCATTAATTAATACGTTCACGTGCAAATGACCTTCTGGCGGGTACATGCACAGACAGACAGAAACAGTCCTTTTCCCCTCAGACTCAACAAGTGACCCTCTTGGCTGGTTTGAACTATAAAGCTATAATTTTTGATGATTTGATAAGAGAAAGGTGCTAGTATCAACAGAAAAATAAAGCTATATGTTGCTCCATCTCTCCTATCAGTTACATATCCGTTACCGTTACATATCTACAAACGTATGAAGGGAGCAGGACCGGTATGTGGACAGCTTTCCTGAATATGATCACATGCCCCTATTGAGGACTTGTACAGACTTCTACAGTCTTTGCGACACTGCATGCCAATGTGCCAACGTGAGGAGAGCAGATAGCTGAGGTTTTTGTGGCAATACCAGCTTGACCAAGTTTTCATAAAGCTGTTTGAACACACACAGAGAAGTCTAACAGAGACTGGCAAACCTGTATTGATGCTGCTCCAGTGCTTGCTGTCTGACAGCACGTTGAAACATGCACTACTGTGGTGCACACGTAGTCTAACCGGCTCAAGAAGTAAATCCATTCAGGTGCACAGTGTACACAGTCATTGTTGTATTTATCTTTTAATATAAATCTGAAATGTTTTATGCTCAGTGTCCCCACTCCCACAGAAAAAAAAACTGCTCCTGAAACTCCTCGTCAGAAGTCCCGCCTTTAATTCTGTGACATCATGACATCACACTACATCACCATGTCACTCATTTGTGTAACTTACTTCAGTGAGTTGGGCACATAATAATCAATTTAGCACAGTTGCTCTCTTGTTATTTGTGGTGCTGACTCAGGTGACTTAGAGGAGACCAATCAGAGCAGACTGGGTATTTGGTATTTTTTGAGCGTTAAAGCTTGTAAAACTAATCTAGTAGGAACCCCAAAATAAAATGAAGCACCTGAAAATAAGTATATCTACACACGTCTCCTTTAAAGAGGGAACATCAGTGATATATTTTAAGATTAAAAGAAGACTAACACTGGCTCCAAAAATCACCCTCATCATCATGAGTTTCCCATTTTGTTGTGCTACCTGAATGTGCATTGGGAATTATCATACCCTGTAGAGTTGACTCAAAGAATCCCAATGTGTAATGAAAAGTAGTGTGCAACTGATGGTCACCAAGCAAGCATTATACTCCACCATGCCCTGCCTTGGAGGGAAAAAAAATGACCCGAGTTGTGAGGTAGATAATCAGTCTATTTAGAACTCCTGAGGTAGTGAGTCGGGAGCCGTGAATGACACGTGTGATTTGGGACACAACAGTTATTGATGTCAAGTATGCAGTCACCAAACTGACGGGCAATAAAATACGCTACCATGTTGTTGGAGAGCAGATACATGCTGAGATATCTACTTCCAACCTGAGACAATTTTATTAAAGAGAGGTTCCCATCTTTAATAAAAACACACAAAAAGAAGCCCCACTTGATAACATGATACAATCAAAACATCGTCTTCTTCTCCCAGCAGGCAACACTTCACAAGCTGTCTCTATCAGGTCACTTATTGTATAAACCAAATTCAAAGTTAAACACACAATCCAGCATGAAAGACAGGTGTTAAGACAATGGATGGGTATCTTTAATAATGCCGAAAGCTAACATGGCTTATTGGAGTTAGTTAAATAGTTACACTGTTCTCTATCTGGTCAGGGTTCAGATAT
Organism: Acanthopagrus latus; assembly: GCF_904848185.1. Taxonomy (NCBI): domain Eukaryota; kingdom Metazoa; phylum Chordata; class Actinopteri; order Spariformes; family Sparidae; genus Acanthopagrus; species Acanthopagrus latus. Next base: position 15,133,989 of record NC_051060.1, read on the forward strand.
GTGTAGGGTACTTCGAGCTCAGAGTTTCTTTTTGTAATTGCTTCACTGAGGCAGGACAGCTCGGCTTGAAAGTCCTTGATCATCTGCTTAGGGGCAGGCTCGTCAAATCTCTCGTCAGGGTAGGTACCCAAGAGAACCTGCAAGAATGACAAAATGAAAGAAAGTCAGACTGAAGTAGTGTTTCTTACTTTTCTTTAAGACACATTCAAATTGTCAACATTACAGTGATCATTCGTCATCACCAAACTCACCACGTCTGTGTACTCTTCTGAAAGTACCCACGACATTGCTGCAAACTTGACCGTCTCTCCAACATTTGGGAGGGTCTCGAAAACTGTCTCCATGCTTGACTGGCCGTTGGTGGTTGGAGGAGGTTTGCGCAGCAGGAGCGAGCCGTTTGGCACCCAGGAGTTGAAATCAAACTAGGTGATGACAGAAGTTTCCACGTGTTACCTTTATTTCCTGTTAGTGTTTAAGTCTCCTTTAAACTTATTTTCTTATTTGGATGCTTGAGCTTCACTGTGCAGAATGGGATTGTTGTTTTGATGCTGGAGTTCATCTGTTCAAGTGGTAAAGGTTATCTCTGTTCGTCTTCAAACTAAGTTTAGAGGGTAACTTCACCATTTTTACACATTAAACTGTGTTTACAGGTCTTAGGGAGTGGTGCTGTATATATGTAGAAAGTAGTATAAGCCTTTTGTAGCTCCAGAGGAAGCTCCATGTGATCTGATAAACTGCCTCCAGTGATGTACCCAGTGGCTGAGTTGCATCATGGGGAATGTAGGCACCAGGTTTTGAAAAGGAAGCATTATGGACAGTTCAGAAACAAATGATCAAAATCAATACGGCAGATCCAGAGACAGCCATTTTTATATTCCACATTTTCTCTTTTCAAAACCTGCAGCCTGCATTACCCACAAATCTGCTGCTTGTTCCGTTCATGTCAAGTGTTTGATGAATGATTAGGTGCGAGGTTACCTGTCCGTTATTGACTGCAGCGTGCTGAGCTGACACTGTGAAGATCACCATGGTGACGAACTTGGTCACTTCCTCCACGGTATTAAAGCTCGCTGGAAACCCTGCAGGCAGAGCCAATATCAGTTACTGAAACTGTCAATATACTATATGCTAATATGATTTTTAAACCAATATGTTGTGTTTAATTTAGAACTTGGATGAATACCTGAGGCTTTGTTTTCTAAGAAGCCGTGTGTGAATATCTCACTGATCCAGGCCTGCAGCTCCGTGTCCTTTTGGACATCGCTGTCCGAGGAGTAATAGTGCCTCACTATTGCCTTCACAAAGCTGGTGAAAAATAGGGTTATTTTTTAAAAACTTTAATTATAAAAACTCATAAAAACTCCATCTTTTAAATACATTTGTGCTTGGGCTGCATCACTCTGCAGCCGTCTCACCTGCTGATGATGTTCCACAGCTTCAGGCCATCGTCTCTGTAGTAGAAGTTGGGGATGGACTCCAGTCCTCGTGCAGCGATGTTCTCTGGCAGACAGAGGGAGCTGTAGGTCAGTTCAGAGAGAGACCTTCTCATGAGCTCCATCATCCCGTCCCATCCGAGTGAACTCTAATAATCCATAATACAAAAATTAGAAGCATCAGATTAATCCGTGAACAACAAAATGAAGACAGGCAGAAGGTAGATGTGGTTTACACAGTAGTGCAATTTTGGTATAAATATCTGACTGTTTAGAAATGTACATGTTTACGATCCATACTGTGTGTAAAATCCCATCAGGTCCAAGAACAGATTGGCGGGCCATGGTATTTATTTGGAGAGTGTGACGCACATGAGGGATCAACAGCTGTTCAGGAAGAGAAATTCAAATTTCAAAAGTATGTCACCAAAGCAGCCATGAACACCTCTACAAAAACACTTGAATTAACAGGAAGATGGAACTGATTGTGTTCCCTTTCATCAAAGCACTATGTTTAAACAAACCCTCAACAAGCTGAACATACAGTATGTCTTTCTGATTTCAGACACCGTGAAACTTTCCTGAGGTAATTTTTGAAAACATCCAACCACTGTGTGATTATACCTTGTAGAGGGGGTGAATGACAGGGAGGCTGCGGAGAGTGGCGACGGTAAAGACCTCTGCCAAAAGGTGAGCTCTCATGAAGTGATAGACGGACTGATGCAGCATCAGATCAACATTTTTAATGAACATCTTGGCGAGCAGCCAGTCCATCTCCGAGTCACTAGGCAGAAAGATGGGGTTCTTCTCGGAGGGTTGTTGATGCAGCTGGAGCATGAGGAAAAAAAGGTTTATTTCACTAATTGACAGTGGAGCATTCTCGCAGCCAACTACAAATACCAATGTATACACCAAAAGCTCTGTGAATATGCCGGTAACTTTCGATATGAATGAATACCTGTGCCAATTTGCTCTGCTGCACAGTAGTTTGTGACAAACCTGTATCGCAATTGGCTTCAGTTTGTTTTCTGGGTTCATGTAGAACAAACAGAGACCGGCAGTCACATGCAGAGTCTGACCATCATGCACCTTAGTGGGCAATCCATCCATCATCTTGAAGTCGCAGAGGAATACATTTCCGTTCTGTACGAGAAGGAAGCACCAATGTGTTGAAGAGTCAGGACAATTTGAAAAAAGTCAAGTGTTTCTTGACCTTAGAATACATGCAGATGTTTTATTGCTGCACGACTCTTACTTCAAATAATCTCCCAAAGAAAGTATTCTAAACCATTATATCCCACTCATCTTTCATACCATTATTTCCATCTGCAGAGAGCTTCCCTCTGCCAGGGACGGCTTCACCATCTCCTCTGTGACTGGGAAGTTTGGGGGAAGCTTTGAGCAGCGCTTGATCACGTTGGGGTTTGTTGCGTTCAGAAACTGGAATCCATAAAAGTCGTCGTCCTTCCAGTGTTCTATAACATACACTGGAAGAAAAGCAATTGGCACATATAATCCATTACCACTTGCTTCAGGAGTTGGCGGGGTACACTAGTCTCATGCACAGATCGTGAAAATACCAAATTGAGTCCTTGCCTTTAGATCTGTAAATTAACCCATAGTGTTGGCATTTGAAGATCTGTGACCGAAACTCCGAAATCAACTTTCTTGCTCCAGAATTACTTTATAAGTGTTGCTTTAAAAAGGACAGCAGTAAGCCTGATCCATGCAGCAGTGACAATAAAAGCCATTTATGGCAGTCAGCTGCACCTCAGCACTCACTTTAAACCACATAAAACATTTCTCAGTTTTGACCATCATGTTTTAAACACATCATGATTTGTACCATTTTAATATTTATTTCATGTTTTTGCTGCCAAGTTAAGTTTACTTATTGCCACGTGTATGCTTGTAACAACAGTTACCTGTTATTATGAATCTATAAGAGTTGAAGTGAGTCAAATAGCTGAACTACAACTCCACCTCACCTGACATTGTTGTCTCTTTGAACCAGAAGATTTTTTTGATGTCCTCAGTTTTCTCCCATTGTTCGGTGGAGCCAAGCAGCCCTTTAAACATGAGTTCAGCACCACTGCAATGAGGAAATGGCCCAAACAAAAGCCAAGCATAATGCAGATAATTAGACAACGTACTGACTGATGGGTAATTGTGTTGTTTTGCCTTACAAATAGGTTTTAGACTCACGATGTTCTTTTTGCGTAAAGCATTTCCATTAATTTGGACATGGAGAAGGCGATCTCTGCCGGGAGCTCAGATACGTGTTTGAAATCGCTGGAGTGTGGGAGCTTTGGATCAGTAATTGCCCATCTACAAAAAACAAGTGTGTGGAATTTTTTTTTAAAAACACATCACATAAGCTTTAAAGACAAACTGCAGCTGTATGGGCATACATGACAACTTACTGATACAGGCTCCTCTTATCTATCAGCTCTTTCTGCCGATGGTCAGTCAACACGGGATGGTCGTCCTCAAAAGCTTTCGTGGCTGACACAAAAAAGAACATGACTTTGGTATAAACACAAGGTTTGGTATTAAACCCTGAATGTTGTCCTGTAATTTTCTCATTATCTGTGTGTTTTGAACCTGACCTCTCCCTCCTCTCAGCTCCTCCTGCTTTCCCCTGGAGATCCACCTGTAACAGGGGAAAAGAAGGACCTCTCCGTCTGGAGTCGTCACCCTTATTTTGGAGCAGTACCACTCATCCTCTGGGAGAACAAACAGAGGATCTTTCTCCAGCCTGACGAGCAGAAGTTTCCCGAGAGACGAACTGGTTTTCAGCGTGTACATCCCCGTCTGGGGGGAAAAAAGAGATGGAGGTACATTTTTACCTATTGTGTGTCGGCCAGGATGGTGCCAAAAAGAAAAAAAAGTCGCCACCAAGTCACACACTCTAATATTTCGTTGGACCACCTTCAGCTTTGATTACGGCACACATTCGCTGTGGCATTGTTTTGATAAGTTTCTGCAAGGTCACAAGATTTATTTTTTCCGCCCAGTGTTGCATTAATTTTTCACCAAGATCTTGTATTGATGATGGGAGTCTCGGACCACCGCGCAAAGCCTCAGTGCCCCAAAGATCCTCAATGGGGTTAAGGTCTGGACTCTATGGTGGCCAATCCATGTGTGGAAATGATGTCTCATGCTCCCTGAACCACTCTTTCACAATTTTAGCCCAATGAATCCTTGCATTGTCATCTTGGAATATGCCCATGCCCCGAAAAAATCCATTGATGGAATAACCTGGTCATTCAGTACATTCAGGTAGTGAGCTGACCTCATTCTTTGGGGACATAATGTTGCTGAACCTAGACCTGACCAACTGCAGCAACCCCAGATCATAGCACTGCCCCCACAGGCTTGTACAGTAGGCACTAGGCATGATGGGTGCATCACTTCATCTGCCTCTCTTCTTACTCTGATGTGCCCATCACTCTGGAACAGGGTAAATCTGGACTCGGACCACATGACCTTCTTCCATTGCTCCAAAGTCCAACCTTTATACTCCTTAGCAAATTGAAGCCTTTTTTCCCCGATTAGTCTCACTGATTAATGGTTAGTGGTTCTGAAGGCTACACAGCTGTTCAGTCCCAATCCCTTGAGTGTGTGTGGAAATGCTCTTACTTTTACTATGTAAACATAGCCCTGAGTTCTACTGTTGTTTTGCTACAATTTGATTTAACCAAATGTTAAAGTGATCACAGATCACGATCAATCAGGATTTTTTTCCGACCACATTTTCTCCTCAAAGACGATGGTTCCCCACTATCCTTCTAGTTTTTAATAATGCGTTGGATAGTTCTTAACCCAATTTAGTAATTTCTGCAATCTCCTTAGATGTTTTCTCTGCTTGATGCATGCCAATGATTTGACCCTTCTCAAACAGACATCTTTTCCATGACCATGGGATGTGCCTTTTGACGTGATTAAGAAATGAGAAGCTACTCATTGCATCACTTGGGGTTAAATAACTTGTTGCCAGCTGAAATTTAATTGGCCATACAGTAATTATCCAATAGGAGGCCCTTATCTATTTGCTTAAGTTTTTTTGGCCAGGCAGTGTATATTCAAACTAAGACTGTACAGACTCCTTCAATACTCCCACACTAGTTGAATAATCCCATCCCTGTTGGCATCATCTCAAACATGCCTTTGTATGGTAACATCAAATAGCGTATAAAGCTACACTGTGCTTGCTGTGTATAGTTTATGACCCACAGGTGTTGAGTAGAGATTAAAAAAAGAATATATTAAGACAAAAAGAAAGTCTGTGCTATTATCTGATTTCATTGATTAAAAAGAAAATGTTTAGAAATGTTAAGTCTACAAGAAAATAGACATATTGAGCAGCTTGTTTTTTTTTGTTTTTGTTTTTGTTTTTTATAAATGTGTTTTATTACGTCATTAACATTGTAAATATTACAATTCTGAGTTTGAATTTCCTCTCCAAAACTACATAGTGCCCCTTTAACTTTATATGTAATAATTTAGTTAGAAAATTTAAATGTAATTAAAATACTTAACCCTTTAATGATAAACCCCAAAATCCCCCAATTGGGGTTTTTAACTCTAACCCCTAACCCTAGAAAATTGGCTTGGGGCTTAAAAGGTTAAAAGGTTGTGTTTCAGCCCAATTCTTTTGAGTGTGTTTATTTTCATCCTTTACACAGTGATTATTTAGTCATAAGTCCAGTGGAGTAAAACAAGTGTGGTAAAATTTTGTTGAGCAAAGACCAACAGTTGGATTCAACTCACCATCCCGGTTTGAAAATCCACACCTTCGTTGTCCAGCTCCGTCCGCTCACTCTTCCCTCCGGTTCCAATTAAAGTGACGAAAATGTGGTCAAAAGTTCCTGCGTTAATCATGTCACCTGTTGTCACTTCTAGTTTGTACTCAGCCATGGTCGGTCAGTAGTAATTATGCGTGGAGTGGAATGTAAAATTAAATTACCAAAACACAACAGCAAATCTAAATAATTTTGCCCAAGCAAAATACCTTCATCACCCACCTTTGTAGCTTTATTTTGCTCCTCGGTTCTGCCTTGTTTTAAGTCCCGGCGTCTCCTGCTCCTCCCACCTTTGGTCCAAATGATCATGTAGGTATGATTTGTGAAAATTCAGACTATTGGGATTTTAAACAGCAAAATCATATGCAAAATTATACTGTCCATGCTCTGAAGATACTAAAAACACTCCTCCACCAGGCAGCTACAGCTTACTTGGAACCTGATAGCACAGTCAAATAGTTCAGACACAGAACACACAGTCTATAGCCTAAACTCCCGTACATTTATTTAGAGACAGCCCTGTAATTCTGACAAGTTATTGACGGATAGCATAGTCTTCATCTGACTGGAATTCATCGCAGCCCAGATGCAGTTATACAAAACACTGATTATAAATCATACATGTAAATCATCATCATTACAAGTGTCTGTTGGAAGATGAGTTCTACATCCATAATAAATGCAAACTGGTTTCAGGAACGGCTGTGAGAGGCGGTATCTGTTTTTTCTTAGTGCAACCTACGCTACAGTGCATGCCAGTGTGTTGATATTAGGAACAGTGTATTGAAGGTTATATGTGGTTATAAGGAATAAGGTTATGTATATTTTTATTGCAATTTATAAAAATACTGAGCTAAACATGTTGACAAAGTATTGTGGTGAAACAAAAGAGGGAGTTTCTTTAATTGTCATATAAACCTTGTTGTTGGGGGTTTAATTAAGACAAAACATTGTTGATCAGAGTTTTAAAAAGTACTCAAAAGTCATAACAGCAAAGATGGCGTGTGAAGATATGAGTTTGGAAAAAGTCACACAGGTTTTTAGTGCTTGAGTAAAAGGAATGGAAGGAATATGTTAAATGCACTTAAAAGCAGCAGTAATTTTTTTGCCTTAAAATTAGCAGCTTCAAGTCATTTTGATGGTGTAGTGTCATGTAATAGGTTGAAGGGTGTCTCTGTCTCAGGCACTCCACCCCCATCACTTGTTCCTGCACTTTGTAACATCAGTGGGAGGGTAGGAAAGCAGCGCTACATGTTTACTTCAAGATCAACTTCATATCGACAAACTGTTGCAGACCTGGGGTTTGCATTTATGACTGGTATTTTACTGTAAACTGTGGGTCGACCAATCAGCAGTGCTGATTGTCAGATCCAACTTTCAGCATGTGTGATTATAAAAATTTACAATGTTTAATATGTTCTTAATTTAGTCTGTTAGCATATTAAAGGCTAGCGACAAAGAAAGTACAGTACGACTTCCTGTCCTGATATACCGTCTAAGAACTTGAACAGCTAATGGAACAAAGAACATCACCCACATGAATGCGTGAAGCTTTACTTTCAGGACAAACCGCGTCAGTTACACGACATGAATTAGTGACAGAGCAGATCCACAATATCAGCCACACGCTGGACAGCCAGGATGTGACAGCTTGTCACACTGTTAAAAAATACAATCCTGGTCAGTTAGCTACACTGTTTTCTATTTGTTCAGGGTTCAAGTAGTTATAAGGCAGCTCAAGTGCCGAGTTCCTCTTGCTTATGTCCGCACTGAGGGAGGACAGCTCTGCTTGAAAATCTTTGATCATCTGTAAGGCTGCAGGCTCGTCAAAGCGTTGCTCGGGATAAGAACCCAGAGGTGTCTAACATGGAAAAAAGCAAAATGTCACGTTACGGAGGAGGGGGTCAGCTAGGCCTTACACCTGTGGCTGTTTTGATTAATGTCAAACTTACAAAGTCAGACTTCCTGCTGATGAGCCATAAAGTAGATACACCTAAACCTGAAAATCGTTTATATGTCAGAGTCGCCAAGATATCCTCCATGCTTGACTGTCCCTTTGTCGTTGGTGGAGCTCGGTTCAGCACAAACGGACTGTTAGGAATCCAAGCTAGAAAGTCAAACTTTAGAAGACGTACAGCAGCAATTAACACAAGCGCTACTGACCTTGAACGATACAACTTTCTGCAACAAAACCAATAACATATTTCGAAAACGTCAAACTATTAACAATTTTTAATTTTCACCTAATGTTTTAGGGATGTGTACAGTTTTATAACCTAAATTTACAGATGGAAACTTTAACAAGTTGTAAACTCAAATGACCAGTCGCACGGCAGCCATTTCCCTCTGACATCACGGTGGGTGGGAAGCTCAATGTGTGGGGGGGGGGTGGATACTGTTATGCTGCTGTGTTCAGGGTTTCAAATCATAAAAAAGTGGGCTATCTGACAAATTGTTATAAATTGACCACATATTTCAAAAAGGTAATGGAACATATTTAATAACCCACCACCTTTTGTTAGTAAAAGGCTAATGTTAACATTGAACAGCTTCCTATGACACTTTGATACAAGTTACACGATACAATAGAAAAGGCTTACATTTCTCAAATATCTGATGGGTAGTCGAGCCATAATTCAAGACAAAACTCCAGATTTGATAACCCGCATTAGCTAATGTTAGCATTTAACCACTTCCTAGCTAACCTAACTGTTTGATTGCATCTAGTGTTTTATTTCCACACTTAAATGTGTCCAAGATTTGGGCATTGATATTTTGGAGTTGAAATTACACCTTTTCTGTCATATCGTACAACACCATGGAAAAGTAATGTTAGCTAGGAGAATGAAATATGGCTGGGTGTCTCTCTGTATTTTCACTATTAGTTGCTGATCAATTAGGAATTAGGGAACCAATAATTTCAGAGATGTCCCATCTCATAAGACATTTCAGCTTCCTGCCTGCAGCGTGATGTCAGAGGAAAATGGCCGCCTTGTGAATGTGGTCGATAGACTTTAATAAAGACTACAATTGAAAGAGTAGATACAATTGTTATTATTGCATTATCATTCTTTCTTTAACCATATGTTCTTGTTAAATCCTGCGATGGGTGTTAATTCACAGCACCACAAAAATGTTTACCTGTGCATTGCCAATTGCAGCATGCTGAACTGATGTCGTGAAGATCACCATAGTGACAAACTTGATGAGTTCCTCCACAGTTTGAAAGCTTGAAGGGATTCCTGTCAGTGTGTTAATAGTGTTAATGAAGGCATGATTAAGGAGGAGCACTTAGTGGACCAACCAGTAAGAAAGATACCTGAGGCGCCATTTCCCTGAAATCCATAGTAGAAGATCTCATTGATCCATTCCTGGATCTCAGAATCTGCAGCCACCTCACTGTCAGATGGGTAATAGTATGCCACCACTGCCTTGACAAAGCTGAGGACATCAACGAAAAATGTACCAGTATGTGAATGTTAAATGTAGTTTCAAGTTAAAAAGGAGACCCACTATGCTTTATGCTTTGTACCCATTTTTAGCGCTTTATATCAGTTCAAGTAGACCTATTCTAGTAGTAACCCAAAATAAAATTGGGAACCCAAATATTAGCATAGTGTGTCTACTTTAAATATCAGTTCAATCATGTTGAGAGTGAATGGGCTCATCTTGTTTCATTTGTCTACTGTGCTGTATATTTCATACCTGTTGATGATATGCCACAACCTCAGTGCATCATCTCTGTAATGAAAGTTGGGGATGGACTCCACTCCTCTAGCTGCAATGTTTTCAGGCAGGCAGAGGGAGCTGTAGTTGGTCTGTGCAAACCCCCTCCTGAATAATTCTATTAGTCTGTCCATATCAAGTGAAGTCTGAAAAATAAATAACCAGGTATTGTTGTTTGCTACAGCTTTTAGACAAAGATCCTCAGCAAGATTCACACACTTAAAAAACAAAAACGTTTTTTTTAAAAAATGTAATATCAAATAGTTTAAGCCATACATTTGTAAGTAATCTACCAGGGCCATAAAGAAGAGCACGGGCGAAGATGTTTGTATGGAGAGTAAAACGATGATGGGGCATCAACAGCTGTAAGGAGGGAGAAGAGGTGGTGACAGTTATGAATTACATCAGAGGATGAAGTTGAGCCTGCGTTTCAGTTGAGACGAACACGAACACGAACACGAACACGAACACGAACACACACGAACACACACGAACACACACACACACACACACCTTTGTGCAGGGGGTGAATCATTGGGAGGTTGCGAAGAGTCGCCATCGCAAACGTTTCTGCCAGCAGGTGTGGGTTTAGCAAATGGGTGAGCAATTGGACGTGGAGGATGTCTGCATGCTTCACAAATATTTTGGCAAGCAGCCAGTCAGACTTCAAGTCACTGGGCAGAAAAATGGGGTTCTGCTCTGAGGACTGCTGGTGGAGCTGAGGGAGGAGACGTGGTTAAGTTTGGTAAAAATAGAAATATAAAAACAAGTCAAATTGTATAATACAATAAAAGAAACCTGTATTGCAATTGGTTGCAGTTTCTTCTCTGTATTCAGGTACAGAAGGCAGAGAGGAGCAGTCCGAGCTGCCAGTTTATCATCAACAACTCTAGTTGGCAGACCGTCCATGATCTTGTAATCAATGATGAATATATTTCCTTTCTGGAGGAAAAAAAAAAAAAAAAAAAAGACCAATGAAAGGCCAGTTGGCAAGGGAAAGTACCATTTAAGATTTCATTTTATTATTTTTGTACCTCCATCTCCGCAGTCAGAGAGCTTCCATTGGCCAGAAAAGGTTTCACCATTTCCTCTGTGACAGGGAAGTTGGAGGGAAGCGCTGAGCAACGTCGGATCGAATGGGGGTTGGCGCCATTAAGAAACTGGTACCCAAAAAAGTCATCGTCCTGCCAGTGCTGCGACACATACTCTGGAGATGGTAAAACAATCTGTTTAACCAGAGATTTTTTTTTTTTTTTTTTTTTTTTAAACAGAAAAGTCAACACAAAATACGCTTATAGTAAAGACCTACCAAGCACGGGCGAGTCTTTAAACCAGGGGAACTCCTTCATGGCCTCGAAGCTCTCCCACGGCTCATCTGTCAGATTTTTCAGTTTGAGCACAGATCGTCTGGATAAAGCAAAAAATAAATTAAAATAACTGATTTATTGCACTTTTGAGTTTGTGGACATACTTCCAAGATGGATACTTTAGAATAAATGGTAGATACAGCACCAGTATTGAAGACAATTAGGGCCAGTGTATAAAAAGACTAATTACTTTTTCTCTCAGAACACGTTTTGAGTTTGAAGTCAGAATTTGGAGGGAAAAACGTCATAACTCAATCCTCATCATCATCATCACCCTAATCCTCTGCTAGACCACTTACATGTTTTGTCTTCGGGATTCAAATTGAAAAGCTTTTGATGGTGAGTAGCTGATTTCTGCTGGAACAGCTCTTGGGTTCGGGATGTTCAACACGTATGACATTCCGTCTGCATACTCAGCCCATCTGCGGAGGGGAAAAGGAAATAGAAAAAAAAAAAAAGTAACACAGAAGAAACCCAGTCAATGTTTATAGATATTGATAAATGAAACTCACACATATGTTAATTTTTGCTGGAGAAGTTCTTTTTGCCGTTGCTCTAGTAGTCGAGGATGGAGATCTTCGAAGGCTTTTGTAGCTGTGTGGGTCACAACCCCAGGGATGGATTTAAAAAGATCCACACCGATTCAGTTTGGTTTTTGCATGGCCGTGTGACAGAACAAATGCTCAAAGAAAAAAAAAAAAGAAAAAAAGTACATGATGTAAAATACTAACCCCTCCCCCCTCTCAACAACACAAACTCGCCCCTGGATAACCATCTGTGACAGGGGAAGAGAATCTCATCCTCCTCTGGCGTCGTCACCACGACCTTGGAGCAAAACCAATCCCTCTCCGGGGATTCGTGGAACGGATCCTTCTCCAGCTTGAGAAGGAGAAAAAAGCGTTGTCACAGAATACGTTCCCACCTGTGGATGGAAAGGATGACGCAATCAGTTCACACTGGAGGTAATTTTTTAAAGTTTTATTCACGTTCAACAACTTCCTCCCTCACTTGCTGACACATCAGCTGATGTTTTCCCCAGAAGTTATGATGACATGCGAGGAAACAAACACATTGTTGCCTTGAGTCAAAATGTAGGTATCTGGTTTGGCCATTTTTGGAAATGTTTCGGATAGTTAAAGTACAGAACACAACTAAGTGTATGACAGAAAGATATATATATAGTCAAGAATGTAGAAATGTTACACATTTTGTCTTTAACATATATGACTCAAAATAGTGACAGTGGAAGTAGACCGACTTCACATATGAAATGTCAGAACCACACCTTAGGCAGTTCCCATCAAGCTGCCAAACAGCTAATGAAGGATTAAAGTATAAAGCTCTACTAGTTGAGGTAAAGAAAAACAGAAAATATTCCCTAAAGTTCACACACACACACAAAAGAAAACCATCAACACATTTTCTAAAACATGCATTTCAGTTTGGACGACTTACGTTCCCGTGTTTTTCATCCCATCCAACCCTGGTCAGCTGAGTGGGCTCAGATTGCCTCTCAGTACCGATCAGAGTGACGAACAAATTATCAAATGTGCCTGCATGAAGCCTGCTTCCTGTAGTCACCTCCAGAGTGTACTCTGCCATAATCACGGCTAGCTACAACCTAGAAACGCAAAGGTAAAAAAAAAAAAACCCACCAACAGTGACATTCATAAATCCACTTCAAACCTGTCAAATACTGTGCCATCAAACACACATAATCATATAGAGATTCTGAAACTCCTTGAAGAGAGAGCAAAACTTTTGAGTCCCTAAACAGCATTGGCAGGGATCCCAACATTACTTGAGCAGTTAAACAGCAGTCACAGGTGTTGGACATTCCCTGATTACAAGAGTGCTGAGACCTCAGAGTGAGCCCATCAAAAGGGTTCAAATCAAAACATGCCATTTATACATGTTCCTCCTTATTAAGATGTTTCTCAACCCACACATTATTTATGAGAGCTGCAGGGGTTTGCTCCAGCTTCACACATCCTATGTTTTGCAAAAGAAAAAACAGTGTGCTCATGATTTAGATGAGCTGAAGCTAAACTGTATTTTTAGGATGATCATATATGAATATGGTGCTTAAAATTATTTTTTGAAGACAGGGTTGGCTGTTGAAACTAAAAGCTCAAATGCAGATAGTGGTTGGACTTGCTGTTTGCAGAAGCAAGTCACAGCCTTGCAATTTTAATACTTGGATAGTCATAATAGCGCTTAGTCACAAAAATTAACATCCCCTGTCAGTGAGCAGGTCTTTGTCGAAAGGTGGGTTTGCTATGAGCCTTGTCAGGTTCACAAACTGTCGCTCGGGACGAGAGGTCTTTCTAATATTTTGTCAAGCATGTTTATACCAGTGAGGGTTGAGTAATTAATAGAAGCCACTCATAACACAGTACAGGTTAACAGCACCACAAACTACACCCTCCAAAAACACAATTAAATCAACAATTGATAGTTGGACATTATGTAGATAGACACCATTCTCTCTGATTTGTGATTTAAATCCCTGCCCCAGCAACGAGGTTGGAGCTTTACTGCTCGCTTTTACAATACAGTGTACACCAGTCACTGTCATCTTACTGCAGCAGTGTAGTAACGAGCCACCAAAGGATCAAAAATGTCACAAAAACATTTCATATTTTCCTTTTATCTGAGCACCTTTGGATAATAACAATACATTTTTATATTGAATAACTGAGGAGATCTTTAAGCACAAATATATAAAAGGCAGTGAAGACTTTATTAATTGGTAGCAAATCACATGCATCATCAGGCTATCCTCACGAATATCCATCTGTTGTGACTCACGTCCTGACATCCTACAAACCCAAACAACAGATTATTTAGGGTCACATATCAACCGAGAAGGGAATAGCAAGTCTTGTGTAAAGTGCTGGCATAACTTCTGTCATGCAGAAATAGTGCAATATAACCAACAACCTGCTTTTCCCCCATGGCTGATACTACTGAAAGGCAAGATAGTGAAAACACTGAAATTCCACAGGATAATATAGAATAATATAAATCTAATGTGCATATTTGTCTTCAAGAAAATATACTTTATCTTACCAGAATAAGGGTGTGTTTTTTCAGCATTAATCCATGCAAAGCTAAATGCTTACAAGTTTTTTTTTCATCCACAAACAGACCACCCACAATGACAGACGTTAACTGTGGCAAGTAAGGTGTTATTTCATTAAGGCTTCTTCATTATCTAGTATAATACAGGAAGAGTTAATTGTGTTCGCGACAGAAAATCTTTGAAATGCAGCATCCGCGTGTGATACCACATAGAGCTGTGAGAAGTCAGCGCGGTTTGGTCAGGTGTTAATGTGACGCAGGACGCGGCGCAGCGACTGTCCGTCTCGTGTGGTGCACATGGCAGGAAGAGGTACAGGCTCAGTCTTGTGTTCCACTGTGTTGAACTGGCACTTCTTAAGATGGTTTGACATGCTGGGCAGATCAGTGAAACCCCACGACATCACTGGGCTGAAAGCGGTGCTGAATCTCCACACCTGCAACAGTAAATAAAACAAAAAAAACCCAAACATTGTTGGCATGAAGACGGCACTGCATGTCTAACCTTTTAAGAGGGCTCCTGCTGATTTGTCACAAGTACTTTCCATACAATTCTCATGTAAAGCTACACTCCTAGCTCATGGCAAAGATTGTCCCCATGATTTCCAGGCTCTATGATACAATAGCTGGCTGCTGGCTAGATTTAAAATCAAAACAACATTTCAAGATTTTGTCAAATTCCCAACAAAATAAAGAAGAAAGGTTTTGATATAATTAATAGTTAGGTTGTCATGTTTGTTGGTTGGTTTGTCAGCAGGTTTACACAAAAACCACTGAACACATTTCCATGAGTATTGGATTGAGGATGGTCTTTGCCCAGAATAGACCCCATTACATTTTGAGGTGTGGATCGAGATAACGGGTTGATCCAGGTATCTTTCTGACTTTCTTTAACATTGTAAGAGTTTATGTTTCTACATTTTCATTAATTTCTCAGGAAATAATGCATCAGTCTTTAATGTCTTGAATGTGGTATATTTGGATGGCTGGTATCTATCAAGTGAGTATAAAAGGGTACTGTTGGACCTTGACAGAGGTCCGTCCTCTACTGGGTGCCGCTGTACTTATTCTATATTCCATGCTGTTAAACATACCCAATAATAATAATAAACAGTTATATTTATTGTGCATTTACTATTGTAATATTTACTTAAGAGCTAAAGCAGCATAACATACATTTGGATTGGCACTTCTTACAAAGGCACAGGCTTGTAAGATGTTTGGATGCAAAAGAGGACCTAAATCTTACACAATGAACCCATGAACCTTTAAATTCTGTAAAACAGTTACATAAGTGTAGGTTTACAGCACATGTTATCTACTCACTTTATTCTTGATTTGCCATGATACAGTACCAGGAGCACCAGGGCGTGGTCTTCGCTCCCACTGTAGGTCTACTATGCCCCTGGTCTGGAGAAGACTGGCACACACCTCTCTCATAGTCCGCGACACCAACGACAGCTGGCACAGGCTGAAACTGTCCAGGAAGCCAGCTATGTGCAAAAGTATCTCAATGGGAAGCCCACTAAACTGGTCAGACTGGGAGTCACCTGGAACTTTTGCCCCTGGACAAGGCTGCACCCCAAAGGACTTGAGGTGCCTGTCATGAATCACCTTTGCCCCCTGGTTGGATGGGTAAAACCTTCGCTGGGAGAACGTGCAGCCATAATATGCCAGGGGGCAGCGGTGCTCCATCCAACCATTGAGACCAGCATGAATGTCGCCATGGACGTTTGTGAAATGGGAAGAAAACTGGTCCCGGCGGAATGACTGACCACAGACGAAGGGGAACATGTGCTGGTAGCGGGGATGGTTAGGGAGGTAGCGATTATGTGGGACTGCCTCAACCTCCAGAGCTTCCAGGACAAGGCCAAGACGGAGTGTGCGGAAAGGACTGGGGTAGGAGATCTGGGGGGCAGCATGGTCACATGCAGACGCAGATGCCATGTCACCCACTCTAGTGTTGGTTACCAAGATGGCCGCAGGGAAAGTAAACGTCTGTGTGCCGAAGTCAACACGGTAGCCATCAACATAGACTGTATCAGAGATCCTTCGACACTCTCTGGACTCCTCCAAACAGAAGAGCAGGGCTGCTGTGATCAGATCGATCTCTCCCAGACCCATGGGGTCTTCATCCTGCTCCAGGTCCGAGGTATCCACTGCCTTATCCTCCATTTTGGGTCTCAATCTATACAATGGCCTCTCTGGGATGAAACCTATCCGTCCATTTGGTAATAAATACTGGCCCTGTCCTCTATAAAACTGGTAGTTGTGGAACCTGCGCTCAGGCCCATGATTTTCTAAAAGAACTAAACCCCTATCTTCAAGGACCACATGACCAGCCCTCTGCGCCACTCCCTGACTGACATGAACTGGAGATGCCAATGGAGGACTGACTGGCTCCTGGGAAACCCCTGCATTCATGTCAGGACAGGCTGTCTCCACACTGGGCTCCACTTCTCCTGACAATGGTCCATTTGTTGCATTTAAAACATTTTCATCTGTTCCTTTAAGAGCTTCATTTCCTCTCAGACAGCTAGAACAAACGCTTTGCTCCTCTATCTCATTTTTAATCAAACCCTCAGTAGCTGCAAGAGTTTCATCCTCCAGTCCACTCTGAGGGTCTCCCTTGCTGCTCAGTCTATTTGTCTGTATACCTTTGTTCGCACACTCTGTGCTGCTGTCAACAGCGTTGGCACTGCTAACAAATTCTAAAGCGGCAACTAGGCTCCTCGCAGTCTCCACTGTTGCATCATACAGTTTACTAAAGTGCTCCTCATTCAAACCATTAATTCCACTGACAATTCTCTCCTTTGCCGAGCCTGGGGGTGGAGGTTGGGGCTCATGCAAAGATGGTGACTGTGGCGGTGGCTCAATAACTGTGGGCGCAGATGTAAGCAAGTCTGTTGCCATGGTCTCCTGACTAACAGGAACAAGTGGCTCTCCCTCTGCAGTAGGTGCCATGGCAATCACCTTGAGGGACTCCAGTAGTGTACGTTGGTCCTGAAGAGCAAGAGCCATGTCCAGCTGCTCCACCTCCTCCACACCACGGCTCAGGCTCTCATAGGAAGTATAGGCCAGGCAGCTGATGGGCCATCTGTTCCACTCCATAGTGCAGCACACCACTCCAGCTGGACAAACTTCAAGGTGTGCAGACATGTTGTTGCGGACCAGGGTGGCAGGGCAGCCATAGCCACTGTTGAGGCAGGGAACCCTCATCAATGGGCACATAAGATGGTGCTCGTCAAGTTTGCAGGAGTGAAACACGGCCCCACACACCAGAGGACAGGTGATAAGGTCACAGGAGATGCCTGGTTGAGGTCTGACCATGCATCTCTGGTTTACACAGGATAAACAGTGAACATGGTCCTCCTCCATCTTCAGAGCTGAGGGGCTGGAAAGCTTTCGAGAAAATCCACTGTCCTGTAAAATAAGCAGAAAGAGCAATAATGTTAGTTTATTAAAGATAAGATGAGGCAAATAAATACGTAACTGATAGCTGGGGAGGAAATTACCAGTGAGGCATAGTTTACAGAGGCGCTGAGGTCTGTTTTACCCCTGTGAAGCGCACTGGGTCAAGACACTGTGTGCTACAACTGTGTGACTAACAAGGTGCCTAATACTCAGTACACAAATCTTGTTGTATTTGTCTTTTAATTAAAAAATAGTATTTTGTGCCCACTATGTTGTGTCAATTTTTCCCCATGGTGTCAGACATAGAATTGCAGTACTGTGACAACACTAATCAGCCCACAGTGGCCCTACAGCGGATCCCACGCCAGGCACAAACAAAAGATCTGGTATAAAAATTGGACAACACATTTATGAATTATTTTACTAAAGCATAAAATAAATGCATTTATTGCTGCCTTTCAAGACTCTTATCAAAAAATAGAACAAGTGAGTCCTCTAAGACTGTTATTGGGCACATTTAACCATTTTGTACCAGAGCTTTGGTCTGGTCTTGACTGGCTGTTATGATTACTGTACACCACCAGATGTCACTGTGCTCACTGAGAAACATGCCTCAAAAGGTTCAGATCTTTGTTTAGCACCAACAAGAATAAAACTGCAAAATTTTGAAGTTCTCATCAAACTAAAAAATAAAAATCACGTAACGACACATGAATCATACTGACATGCTACACACAGATACAGTCAGCAGAGAATGGTAAGAAATAAGTACAGAAAAACCATATACATTTTTTAAAAGCTCTATAAAATATAGTGTATGTGGTGTTTTAAGTACATTAACATATTAACATGCACAAAACA
This sequence comes from Acanthopagrus latus, assembly GCF_904848185.1. Taxonomy (NCBI): domain Eukaryota; kingdom Metazoa; phylum Chordata; class Actinopteri; order Spariformes; family Sparidae; genus Acanthopagrus; species Acanthopagrus latus. The sequence continues at coordinate 15,152,676 of NC_051060.1, forward strand.
GATTTAATGTACCGTCCTTACGATCCTGAAGAAAGCAAACAATTACGATGGTGTGTGTGCATATATTCTAACACTACATAAAAAGCATTTTGCAGGCAAAGAAAATCCCAAACTTAGAGTTCAAATGTAAGGCCTAAGCTTTTATTGTCATCTTGCATCTTAAGCAGCTGTATTGAAGTGTAAAATGTGATAGACTGAAATTTCTAGAATGCAGTGTCCATTGCATTTATAACAATGATCATTAAGTGAAAGACTAAGCTACATTTTTTTCATTTCAAATAATCTTAGGAAAGAGCAATGACAAAATGCTTGGTCATGTCGCACAGACTATAACATCAATTACGTTACATTGGTTTGTATTAAACCCTTAAGTACAAGTTCTACATTGTAGAACTGTAATCTTTTGTCATTCTCTGTAAATGTTAACAGGCACATGTTAACAGGCATATTAAAGTAACAGTATCAGTATCAATATCAGTACTTTTCAAGCAAACCTCAACTGTCTGACCCGCTGCTGTTCTCTCTTGCCATGTCTGCAGCCTGCACAATAACTGTTGAAACAGTGCCCTCACTCCACCCTCTGTGGAAGTCAACTGCAGTCATGTGATGCACCTAAAAAGCTGTCTCATATACACGGACCTTATTAGGAAGCTTCCCAGCTCTGTATCAGGGAGGTTCAAAACCTCTCCCTTTTAACATTTGGAACAAGTCGCAACGCCACAGAAAACAAAACAGTCAAAAAGTAATTCTGAATAAGCTGTGTGATCCAAAGCAGCATGTTGACTCAAATTTGATTGTGCAGAAGAAGAAAAAAACAAGTACAAACATCCTATATACAGTTAATTTGCAGGATGGATTTGGGACACAGCTGGTGATGCATTCCTTTTAGTGCATCCACTATGACTTCCGTAGAATTTGATGACCCCACCACATGTTGACAAAGCACTCGGGATTTTTTGCAGCTGAGATGCCCATTTATGATGCTAGTGCTGACGTCCCTGCTGGAAAAACCAGCATAAACCAGCACCAAAAACCAACATAATGCTGGTCTTGCTTATCAAAACATGCATATGTTTTGATGCTAGTCTATGCTGTTTTTTCCCGCAGGAACAACAGCACGTCTGTTTTCATATTCACTTAAAACGAGTTAACAACCTTGGAATATTGTTGTGTGTTGATTTGAAAAAGAATAATTATCCTGTCACTTCGATGTCGTTGGCTAAGTTTATACATATAACTGGACAGTAAACGTACATGGCCTGGCTATTCAATGAGCAAAATGATATCGATTTAGCCACGCTAAATGTACGACTTCATCGCAAAATCAAACCTGGTACGGTTTGATTAATTTCGTTTCCAGCAAATAGTTAATCAGGGCAGCTCACTTGACTTAACCAGTGCCCCCAAATAAGGGACATGCTCTGATAACGGCTGCCTATCAGTTATACTCGGTACAGTCCTGTAGCCACTTGATCTTTCTGACTGTTTAAGTTAACTTACTGTACTCCAGTACAGAAACCTACGATAATAAGAGAAGCTTTTCGGTAATTTTTCGATCAGTTTCTACACACTAGCTTGCTGTCATCTCTTCCTTCGCTATTAAGCCAACTTGTTTTTGTAACAATGGCAAGCTAGCTGGCACTAGCCGGCTAATGCTGACTAACAACAGCTAGCCAGCTCGGAAGTTCACAAGAAGCTAACTTGGCAAGATAATGTCGGGTTAGCGATACGAGTAGCTGCTCACCTTCTTGTTGTGTCAGCAGGAGGGTGTGATAAGGTATGTCTGGTTGTTAAACATATATATATACATATAACGTTAAATACGACTAGCTGTTACTTTAATTACCTCTGTGAACAAACTGCTAATGATAGCTAGCTACAGTACCTCTCACTCAACTTCCCTTTTTTTCTGTTCAAAACTTTATTGACAAAATGTACTCCAGCAGTGTATTAGTCATCCTAAGTGTTCACATTGGTTCACATGGACATTAACAATAAAGGAAAACAAAATAATAAAACGGATTTTGTAGATATATATATAAATATATATATATATTTTTAGAATTTAGAAGAAACATGTTAAGGGTTCCTTTATTTGAAGTACTTGTATAATATGGAAATAATATTGGCCAATACAAATCAGACCAGTCAAACTGCATTAGCTTCAACCCATACTGAATATCCTTATTATTGCCTTAAGATTCCTTTAGATCATTTTTTTAGCCACACAATATGCAATGATATTGAGTTTTTCATATACATAAAGTGCAATAATATTTATTTCCGTACAAGGTGCTTGAACCATCTGAAAATCTGAAATCAGACTCCTCACATTCTCTGTGGGTGTCAGTGAAGTTCTAATTCCTCCATAGCATTGCAGCTTATCCTAGATGTATATGTGTCAGTTATCAATAAATAAATCAGACACAAACGTCACTTTGCCTCCCATGAAAATTCACGTCAACCTTCAGACCTCAATACCTGGCACATCTTGTTTAGAATAGCCTAACATACAGTAACCAGTAGCAAACAGGAGATGTCACTATTGTATAACTTTTGCAGGCTTCCAGCTGGTAACGGTCAGACCAAAAGCATCAACTCATTGCTGAAAACAGAAGGAGATGCCATGTTTCGAGGTTGGGGGCCAACTACAGAATAAGCACCCCTGCCGCTGGAGGAGCTGACTCATCGTAGACAACAACAGTGGGACACGCTTCGCAGAACATGTCATGAGATGTTGGAAAAACGTTGGATAAGTCACACCTGTTGTATGTATATATATAAAAAATCCAAACTCAACTCAAATTTCAAAATATGTAATGCTGCACATGCATGAGCCTGAAATGGAAACATACAGACTGAGTTATCATAAGTTAAAGGTGCACTATGTAGTTTTGGGGATGAAATTTTAATCAGAAGAGAAAGATCTTCATTGACTCGATTGATTTTTTTAGATGCCAAAACAAACTAAATAAACTGAATTTAAAAAAAATTACTTTAAAGGACTCTGGCTGACCCTGCCACCACAGTGTTCTGGGGACCCTTTTTTCCTCTGAGAACAGCTTGTTTATGTAGTTATGGCAACACTGTATCCACCTCATAAATATTGTAAAAGTAAGTATAGTGCCCCTTTCAATGCTGTATTAAAAACTATGTTCAGTGGGTTTTACATGTAGCCTAAATAATTAAATCATAACGTTTCCATTGATTTTCCCTGTCAGACTCTGTCAGATTCTTTCGCACTGACAGTGCAAGAGAAACAGACCACTTAGAGGTCTACCATGTTGAGACCAGACTCCAAATCACACAGACACATGCACACACATACATACACACACACACAAACGTACACACCATGACTGTGCGAGGCGCCTTGTCAAATAGCTACCAACCCATGAGTAAATAGGTACAGTTGGTAGAGAATGAAGGATGGGTGGATGAATCGGCAGGTCACCAAATACTGTCTGCTATCATGCAAGTTATTTCACTGTTAACAAACAATGAAATGCTCTGTAAACCATTTGATAAGCAAGTAGTCACTGAGGAGGGAGTAAAGAATGAATCAGAAACAACTTTATAGTTAATAAATTGTTAACAAATTAATCCTGAATAACTGTGATTCATGGACTATATAGTAGATAAAGAGTTGCTGAAATCATTAAATACTAATTAGTTAATCATATTATTAAATAACTATGTGAAGTCCCAGACAAAAAGCGTAACTAATGATTAAGTAATAAGTATTTAGTCTATAGGGTTACTACTCAGTATGATATCTCACTTTACTTGAAGGTACACGAATAGAGGAACTAGTATTTAAGTAATTAGTACTTAATGAGGCATCTCTAGTTTATGCCATTCAGTAGGTAGTTGATTATTAATCAGAACATCTCATGAAAGTGGTCAGTATGTTGATTCATGGATTTTTATGAACTAATGTTTTCCAGGAATTGATAAATATCTACTATATAATCCTAATCACAGTTATTCAGGAATTACTCATTAATGATTAATTAACTAGCAAGTCCTTCCTGATTCATTCCTCACTTGCTCCTCAGTAACTCACATATTCGTTATTGTAGTGATACATTTCATTGTTTGTAAAAATAAAATAACTTTTAACTGCAGTTTAATAGCCTATAAATTAACTATTTATTAATGATGTTATAAAATAAAGTGTTCCCACGTCTGCCTTTGCAAGCCTTCAAATGCTTAATGTGACATTTTAGACAGCCAGCCAAGTATTTATGCATTATTCTTTGTGCTGCTGTCTGCAAGATGCCGCATTTTTAATAGGCTATCAATCCCACACTGAAGGAGAGAAGACATGTTGCTGAATAAGTGCCAACTTCCCCGATTCCCCTGAGATGCCCCGAGCAGGCCTGACAAAATAGGCTTACCAAAATATTGATTGATAAAAATGAAGTTTTTGTTTCTTTTAAATCATCCAGTTTTTCACAACCCAAAGCAACAAGGGTGACGTCAGTGTTACTGTGAAGAGAGACATTCCAAATCCTGAAAGGAATATGATAATATTAATAATAATAATGATAAAAATAATAATAAAAACATACTTTTTACCATTTAAAAGTGTACGACCTATTATTATTAGTATTATTAGTATTTTTTAACTAACACATAATCAAAATAATAACCCTGCTTAAGTCATTTGTGTAGAGCCTTGCGGTGGACCCACGCAGGCTGCAGTCCTCGAATAAACCGAGCCCCGCCGTCGCCCTTTGCCCTGCAGTGTGGCTGCAGCATCCAAGTAGTCTCTCCTTCCAAACATGTCACTTTTATTCAGATTCAATACCAAGATGCTCGCTCCCGGAGCCCCGGGCACCAGCGGTGGCAGTGTCATAGTGACTCCTTTACAAGTTTATTTGTGATTTATACCGCCTGGCGTGAGTCACGACACGACCCCACCGCGTAAACTGCCTCCAACCCCCGGGAGTGGGCGGCGCGGGGTGAAGTCAAACCATCCAGACTTCATCACTGAGATGCCTCAGAAGGTCTATACGATGATATTAGACTTCATGTTTATTTCAAGTTTGTAGGATGATGAGAAAACACTTTGTGCAGCAAGAAACCTTAGATCTGTTATTGTTATTAAAGAAATAAAATGAGATGAGAAGCTCGACTTAATACATGTTAAGAGGTAAAAAGTCACATTTATGGGATAACAGCTTATAAGTATTGAACAAAATGTAATTATAAGAGAAAAAGTCTACGAAATTAAACACTCATTATTGAGATAAAAAGTAATAATTATGACACAAAAAGTCGAAAATATTGTGTTCTGACATTAAAAACTCTAAAAATTGTGGTAAAAAAGTTGAGTATCATAAAAAGTCATAATTATGAGATGAAAGAGTCAAAATTATTAGATGAGTATGATAATTATTAGATACAAATTATAATTAAGAGATGAAAACAATTCTGAGTTTAAAAAACTCGAAAGTATGAAATAATAACATGTACTAATATGTAATAAATATGACTTTTTATCTCATGATCAGAACTTTTTACCTCATAACTTCAACTCTCCCTCATAAGTGGACTTTTTAATCGAATCGTTATAACTGTAGCTTATTATTGTCTTTTCATCTCATAATCAGGACTTTTATTTCATAATTATGAAGGAAACTATGAATGATTTTGACTTGACTTTATTGACTTTATTTTATTTTATTTATTTATTTATTTTTACATACCTAAATGTGTTGTCATAGAGACCAGCCGTCATTGACCGAATGACTGAAATGTAAATAATAAAACACCTTCAACCAAACGCTAGATGGCGCGATGCAAACTGTGTATGTTAACTGCTGTCCACGGTGCTGACAACATTCTAGCCCCCCCCCCCCCCCCCCCCCCCACCACCACCACCACCACCACCACCACATGTAAAGTCCCAAGTCTTAAACTCAAGGAAGGAGTGAACAGAGGAGATGCTCAGGCGGTGCTCGACACCTCTGTGTCTGCTTGGATTTGGCGCTTGTCGGACCAGCACCCTGCAGACTGTGACAGCGAGGTGTCATATGATTCAAACGGTGGTTAATGCCGCTGCCTCTCTCCCCACTGACACACTGAACACCTGACCTGCTGCACCTATTTACACCCTGCAAAAGCAAACAGCATGGTGCCAAAAACTGACTGACACAGGTCACGGTGAGAGAAAACGAGGTAACCTGCACAGAAGCGCAAACATGCATTATTCCTGACAGCGTATTTACATTTATTTCCTCTTTTTTATCTTTTTTGTGAGATAAAATAATGGCAGTTTTTTTTTCTCATACTACGTACAAAATAATAATAATAACAATAAAAGACACACACTTAAGGTTGGCGAGGATACTGTAGGAGAGGCGATGGTTAAAGGGGAGAGGAGGGGGGGAGAGGAGGAGGAGAGAGAGAGAGAGAGAGAGAGAGAGAGAGAGAGAGAGAGAGAGAGAGACTCAAGTGATACAGCCGAGAGGACCACGCGCTTAGAGAAGACGGACGAAGGCACGCGACATGTCTCGAGGATTCAGGTAAGTTTTGGACGCAACAGACTCGGAGAGCCGCTTAAATGTGCGCGATGTGAAAAACCCCACAATGGAAAGAGAGACGATGATGATGTAGTGCGCTGAGAACAGACCGTTGATGCCCTGCCTTCCTCCTGCTGAGAGACACACGCTTAAATCGTGTGTTATTATTAATGTGAATATTATTATCGTTATTATTTTTTATTATTGCCATCATGATTTGACCTGATGTTCAGAGGAAGAATGTAAGGGTGCGTTTGTCTTGTTTCCATCCTCAGAGGGATACAAGAATCCAAATAGGAGTCGACCCCCCCCCCCCCCAAGAGGGGTGGCAGTAGCTCGGGCTTTATTATAGAGAAACCCGCTGAGTCGGATTGGTTGAAGAGCGTGCGTGTGTCGGTTGTGTTCACGAGTCCAGACAAACTGTCCCAAAGACGTCCTTGTAAACGTGTTTTTGGAGAGCGCGCTGTCCACGGTACTGAAACCTGCTCCCTTCCCCATCTGTTTCATTTTTTGTCTCTCAATGGGCTCTGCTGGGAAATAAATGTTTAAAATGCGTGATATTGTTAAGACACCTGCACCCTCATCAGCTGGGTGTGAGTTAGGTGCCTTGCTCAAAGGTAACGGGGAGGCGTGAGGGGATGGAAGAAACAGGGCGTTGATGGGGCAGGAGCATGCGTGCTTGTACATAGTACAGTCGACTCTTCCCGCACGAACCTTTAAGCACATCTGGCCCCGTTTCTCGCAGCTCACATGTCACAGCACTCATGTCTTATTTCCCCCTGCAGGTGCGCGCCGACATGCCCCGGGAGTCGTGCTCACAGCTCGTGGTCTCTGGGATAAACGTGGATGTACTGACAGCCAGCGGATAGTATGCCCGCGCAGTTGGCGCGCCTCACGCGATGTGGTACAACATGGCACGCGTAAAGATGGGTCTCTTCGCTCTCCTGTGTCTCCCCACGTTCTTCTTCCGCGTCCTCGTGCTCTCCCACAGCAGCAGCATCTATGAGCGCTCGGTGGTCCCGCGCGCCGTGTCCCGCTCCGTGGCTCGCATGGACGGAGACGTGATCATCGGCGCGCTCTTCTCCGTCCACCACCAGCCGTCCGCTGAGAAGGTGGCGGAGCGGAAGTGCGGGGACGTCCGCGAGCAGTATGGCATCCAAAGGGTGGAGGCCATGTTCCACACGTTGGACCGGATCAACGCCGACCCGGACCTGCTCCCCAATATCAGCCTGGGCTGTGAGATCCGGGACTCCTGCTGGCACTCCTCTGTGGCCCTGGAGCAGAGCATCGAGTTCATCCGGGACTCCCTGATCTCCATCCGGGATGATAAGGATGGGTCCAAATGGTGCATCGACGGCACCCCATCCCACCAGCCTCCACCATCCAAGAAGCCCATCGCCGGAGTGATCGGACCAGGATCCAGCTCTGTGGCCATTCAGGTGCAGAACCTCCTGCAGCTCTTCAACATCCCGCAGATCGCCTACTCCGCCACCAGCATTGACCTGAGTGACAAGACTCTGTTCAAGTACTTCCTGAGGGTCGTGCCATCAGACACCCTCCAGGCCCGGGCCATACTGGACATTGTCAAGCGGTACAACTGGACCTATGTGTCTGCGGTGCACACTGAGGGTGAGACCCCCTTCCCTGACCTCTCTAGCTGGAAGATTACGTAATGTGTTTATCTGGAAGTGGGTTTATAGTGACCTCATCATTCATCATGGTGTGTTTAATTACCCATGTCATCACTGCAATCTTCTCATTGACACATTTGAAATCGAGTAAAAGTTAATAGGGATTCTGAGCATTTTAATGGAGAGGCTTGAAGTCACGATGTACTGGGAAAGCTTGCAAAAATCATTGCATATTCATGTTAAACCACTGGCTTGTTAAGTACTTTGAGAAAAGTAGAACTAGAATTGTGCATAATCGAGCGCATACTGCAGTCCCCTAATAGATACCAAACACCTAAATATGCCAGAACTCCCTGTCTTTTCATATGCCTGGATCTTTTTATCTGGATCCACACCAAAAGTTAATGGGGTCTATTCTGTGCAGAGACCCATCCTCCATTTAGGTTTTGTGGAAATCTGTTCAGTACAATTTGTGTAAGCCTGGTGACAAACCAACAAACAAATGACACAGGCAAAAACAGCTAGGGAATTAAAACATTTGATAAAACTAGAACTAGATTTGCAGTCAGTAGAGCACAAACCTCTTCCAGGGCCCAAAAGTCTCCTAATAGATACCAACCACCTGAATATGTCTGATCTGTGCATAATTCCTTTAGAAATTAACGAAAATGTTAAAAAACACCCAGTCTTAAAATGTTTCCTGGATCTGGCTCTTTATCTGGATCTACACCAAAAGTTAACAGGGTCTATTCTGGGCCGAGACCCATAGTCCATCCAAGTTTTGTGGAAATCTGTTCAGTAGAGTTTGTGTAAACCTGGTGACAAACCAACAAACAAAAGGACACAGGCAATAACACAACACATGGACCTGTTCCCACTTTCACGTGTTCTGTTAAGGGCCTTTGGGTGCATCTTCACAGGTGCACTTCCATGTTTGTCTCTAAAGAGAACTGGTTGTTATGTACACTATCTACCTTTCTGTGGCTTTTTAGAGCTGGTAATTGCCTCCACTTATGCACATGTAAGTACATCATCATTAGGATTTTCGTGCAGTTGTCTGGCGTTCCCACACATCTGGCGTTCCCACATATCACTCAGCTGTGTGTGCCTATGTTACATAAGCTGCACCAGAGTATGGATTGTAACGAGAGTGCATGTTGAGTCAACATTGGGTAGTCTCTCCTTTTGTTTGTTTGAGAAAAATATATGCACCGCTACTCTTTCCTCCTTGTTGGCACTTTGTCGTATAGTGTGGATCCGCACACTAAACCTCCCACACTGGCTTTGTTATAACAGTTGCCATAGCTAATTTTTAAAGTTAGTATTTAGCCAAACACACAAGGGACCATTTTTAGCATTAACAATTCAGGTGTCGATTTGGAAAAATTAATTCCATGGTTAACTCAGGACCCGAGGATGAGGCTCGCATGAAAAATGACATCCCCATTTTAAAATTTCACCGGATACATATAAATTAGAATGAACACCTCACCTCCACGGAGCTTTAATACGTTTTTGGTATTTCACACCATGACTGTCTTCCGTTCTTTTTTGAGAACTCTTTCACTAATTCGCTGAGCCGAACCGGCGCAACGGTGTGTTATGGTGGAGATGGGGGAGAGAGGAGTTTGTTAGACAGAGTAATTACTGCCAAGTGAATTATGTCCATAGCTTTTTTCATTAAAGTCTTAGTGGAACACATGCAGTGATGTGCACCCAAATTATGACTGACAAGGCTACATTACCCAGGACAACCCCTCCCCCTCCCACAGGGAGCTGCATACTCACGGGGAGTATAGAACATCTTTGGAAAGTCCAATTAAAGTCGGGTGCTGGACGGGGTGGGGGCCCTGTTGCAGGTTGCTATCAGACAGATGAAGAGAGGGAGATAGGGGGCTGCAGTACCTGGAGGCATAGGTAGGTGGCGTCAGCTGTCTGACCTTCAACATACATGCAGGAGGATCCTCTGGGACCTGAAGTCATAATTTTAAGAGTAATAAAAGACCAGTGAGGGGAAGGATGATTTTGACTGTAACAGGCAACAGTGTCAGTTATACAAGTGGGATACATATACTAATAAAATATTTACATTATTGACATTAATAATTAGTTATTAATACAAACTTAGAAATATTTTTTTTCTTTTGCATAACTACGTGAGCAAGCTGTTCTCAGATGAAAATAAAGTCCTCAGAAAAACAGTTTGAAGCTAGATAAAGGTGGCAGGGTCCGCCACAAATAAACAAAGTGCAACAGTATGAAATTGTGTCGTCCTTGAAGGTCAGTTTGTTTATTCAGTTTGTTTGTGCCTTCAATGCAGGATCTTTCTCTTCTGATTAAAATCTCTTCCCCAAAACTGCCTAGCGGAACTTTAAGCTTTAATTAGAATTAATGCTTTTTATTTTTTTTAAATACACGTATTTGTAAATATGAATCCCAACACTGCCTTATAGATTCAGTTTTGTAAGAGGCAACAGGGGAGAAGTTTGTAGCCACAGTAAATGTTTATAACACGACTTCACATCATAATTAGTCCGCTGCAGGCCTCACCATGACCTTTGAAGAGTTCTATGTAAATACACTTGTTGGTTTCGCTCTATCTTTAGTTATCTTTGAAACGGTGGTCACGACAGGCTTGTGCTCATGAGGTTTTTTCTCCCCCCCCTCCCTCTCCACCACCTTAGACAAGTTATAAATGCAGCTTGTTCCCGTAGCAACGGCTAGGGGCTGTGAAATAGCATAAATTACCTGCCCCGATTATCATCAGTCTCTTAGGAGCGCTCAAAGCAGTTTTTTCCCCACTGGTCATTTTCAAATGGGGCTGTCAACTACTGCACCAACGCCCACCTGTCTCACAGTCGAGACGGGAAGAGTAAAATAATTGGATATCATTATTTCCATTAAGCAGTGGGAGAATGAAACAAGGCAACTGAAAATATCATCAAAGGACTGTTGTAAAAAACAAAAAACAAAAACAACAACAAACAAACAAACAAAAGAAAAAAAAACAACAACAACACATGGTCCCATTGTGTGCCCTGTGGAAATGCATCACCGTGATGCCTATGTCCTCCCCTGCTCTGTAGAGCCACGCCATGCACAGATCGAGTGTCTGCCCTTCATCACCCGTACAAGGCGAGAGCGTGGCACGGACGCCCTCAGGAAACCTGTCCTCACAGTGAGCTAAATTGCAACAGCAAACACTTGAAGATTTCACATGGAGAGGACGCTGTTGATTTCCATTTGAAAACATGCACGCGCGCAGACACATGTTCGAGCACGCACGAGTGATTGGATTGTCTGCGTAATCCAGCTCTCGTGCTAAAGAGCCGCGGGCTGTGACAATCCACATCGTGACACATCACTCGAGCGCTGCTAAAAACAGAATGGAAATAGAAGATTTAGACTCAAACAGCTTTGCCGGGGCTTTTGATTGGGTGTGCAGTTAAACAAGGATAGCCTGGCTTTGATTGCAATCAGTGGCCAGTAAACTCTCTGACACTCATTATCGTAGGATCAGAGCCTCGGCTCAGTCCGGACTCCACGTTCTGTGGATGTGTGCCCTCAGGCATGACATTGACTGTCCATCAGTGAGATAATTAGACATGTATGGGTTGAGAGCAATTACTTCTGATATTTAATAATGTCAATGTGTGTGTGTGTTTTTTTTTTTGCACAAGTAATAAGGCATGTAATGCTTTGTTATCAGTCAAACATTGATTGTGCCACTTACAATCAGAGAATATTAGCCCCATATTAGTGGAAACACCACAGCCATATCCATATCCACGATGGCTAATTGGAGGAATGGGATTACCAGAAAGTGAAAAAAAAAAAAAAGTTTAATTCCAGTAATCTCTATTTCCTTAACCGTCTGCAGGAAACTACGGGGAGAGTGGCATGGAGGCTTTCAAGGAGCTGGCCTCCCTGGAAGGCCTGTGCATCGCCCACTCGGACAAGATCTACAGCAACGCCGGGGAGAAGCACTACGACCGCCTTCTGAGGAAACTACGGGAGCGCCTCCCCAAAGCTCGCGTGGTGGTGTGCTTCTGCGAGGGCATGACCGTCCGAGGTCTCCTGATGGCCATGAGGAGACTGGGGGTGTTCGGGGAGTTCCTCCTCATCGGCAGGTATGGACGCGTTCCTGTTTACACTCGAGTCACGGTCGAGAGCACCCCCCACCCACCCTCCCTCTGTGGATGGCGAGAAATCAGTTGGAAAGGGCTGGAAGGCTGCGAGATGCTCCGTTGTCTTCCTGATGTGCATGTCACCACGGCAACCAAGAAAGAATTAGACCACATACCAATAGCACTGAATAGAAATGTTCTCCGGCGATGAATAATTGGTATTTCTGTCACAGACACAAAAACTAGAGAGGGAAACAATGCCTGCAGTCCATTCTTTCTCTTTGGGCTGGCTCATATTTTATTCTTTTTTTGTAAAGGTAATGGCAGTCATCTTTGCATTTTTACAATCAAAGAGAGACACACACATGCACCCATATGTACACATTTGTTTGATTGATGATAAATCAACATTGATTGTCAAAACGCCTCCTCTCTGGATATTCACTCCATCTCTTCTCTCCATTTTCCTGCTTTTGCTGGTCAATGCTGAGTGACAGTGAGTGACCGTAGACTTAATCTTAGTCATTAGAAAAGGGCAAGCAGAGTCGTCTCACACACTTTTACAGCGGCACATTACACCGTGAAATGGCCCCTCGAGGAGCGTTCACACCTTGTCAGTAAAAGCCACAGCAACCTTGTTTGCCACTTTTCAGTTCATTCATGCTATATCTCTCCCTCATCATCTCAGAGAGGGAGGAAGGGGGTTTCTTGGCACCGGCCCTGGTGTAGGGCGGTTGTCAGCCGTCTGTCTACATACGAAGGACTTTAATAAGATGGATAGGGAGGGCTTGTAGCATAGCTTAGGTTGTATTTATTGGACAATTGCTGAACACTGTGGCATCCTGCAGGAAGAAGCTGAGAGACAAAACGCAGTGCTTTCTGTATATCACTATTTTCACTGTATGTGTTCACACGTACCAAAATTGTGCTCTCACTCCGAATGTTCAAAGATCAGGTTTAGATGAGATTACGAATGACATGAGCGCGAACCTGGACGCTGTCACTTCACCCAAGTATCCACCCTCAGAGTCCAGGTGTCTCAAGAAATGACCCAGCTATTCTTAAGAAAAAAGAAAGTGTACATTTGTGAGCGGCTTTTAAAGATTCACAACAGGCTTCAAACTGTGACGAGGATGGGGAAGTCAGAGAGCAGAGTTTGTTTTGGGTTTTATCGTGGGATCTCTTAGCGGAAAGAAGAAAACGGTGAAAAGGCGTCAAATTGTCTTGTTGAATAGCCACATTATATAAATTGATATCACATTAGATAAAACCTGAAAATTTGTTTTTCATATTTAACACACACACACACACACACACACACACACACACACACACACACACACTCTGTACATAATATTCTCTCATCTGACACCTCTCTATTAGCAGGCACTCTGGGATTTGTTTTTTGTCATTGCCATTATCCTTGAAGACACCTCTCCTATATCCCCCTCAGATCTCCCAGTGGTAGAAATAAAGACCAGACAAGTGCTGCACTTACCGTCCTCTCTCTATGTCATGTGTGTTATACCCGCTGCATACGTGCATATTTCAGTTCCCGGCAGAGGGGGGAGGCTTTTCAGATGCAGAACATGCCTTTTAAATTATCCATCATAATGACACTGTTAAGGTTTGCATTCCTTCCCATATCTCTCCCTTTCTCTTTCCTCCATAGGAGATGGGAAAGTGGGTCTTTTTTTAGCTTTTGTGGAAGTCTCCATGGGCGGAAGAAATGCTTCTGGGTCAGAGAGGGGGAGAGAGAGAGAGAGAGAGAGAGAGAGAGAGAGAGAGGAGGAGATAGAGAGCCTCAGTGTGCAAAAAATGACAGAGGAAGTCTGGGCCAACACAGATGCCAAGCCATGTGTGTGTTTCCTGGCATGTCGTGAATAACTGAATGAAGCCAGCAGACAGGTATTAGCTCAGCAAGGGGGAGCGTGTTTTTCTTCATTTATGTTTTCCGCCTCTAAAGAAGGCTCTTTCATCTGTATGTATGCACATAAAAGGGTGAATGAAACAAAGAAGTGACAGAGCGAGACGAGTGCGGTCGGGGGGCCAAAACCGTCTGTTGTCGCAATGAGCATCTACAGTAAACATGCTGGCGACTCAGGATCTCTTTGATTACTGCTGCATTTATTATGTTTTACTGTGCTAAGTCTGATGTCAGCAAAAAGCTAAGTAAGTAACAGAACTGCCGATGGAGCGCGAGGAAACCGCAGACAGAATTTGAAACAGAAGTTGATACTTTATCCTGTTAAAACTTATCACATGCGGCGGTAAAAATCGACAGCTAACAACTGAAGTCATGCCAGAACAAGCAAAATGTGTCAGTAACAGTGCTCGTTATGTGTCCGAGCACTTCATAATCAGACGGGCACTGTTGCAGTCATGGCTTTCAAAAACATTTTCTTTTTTTTTCATTTTCAAATGCCAGGCAGATCAGTGCAGTAATCTAATGCAATAATTTAAATGTTAAAGCACCTCACCAAAAGGCATCAGCCCACATCACAGCCAACCAACAATTACTGTTTTAATTAAAGCTCCACCTCAGTCAGCATAATTTGTAGAGATAACAAGGTGTCCTTGACCTTAGGCATCTCATCAGTAACGAGGGAATAGAATAGGAGCAAATGAGGAACTAACTGCTAGTTAAGCATTATTTAATGAGTAACTACTAATCCAATTTCACCGATTAATTTATTAAAAAAGCGAGTGAAGAACAACTCAGACTCTGTTTAAACACTAACACTCCCATAGTCCCGAGCTCCTGGTCCAAACTGCTAGCTGCACAGCTAACTGAGCTAACAAGCTAACTGCAGCTACAGGCAGCAGCAGTTAGCTGTGTTTTTTGTGGTTTGATTTCCCCTTATTTCTTTGAATGAATTAGACAGGTGTCCAATTCTTACATACTGCACTTTTAGCTCACTTCTACGTTCATGAACTGATCAGTACCTAATGATTCATTAAACTAGGATCTCCTCCTAAGTAAATAATCAATATCCACTAAATAATCATCCATTTGGAATTATTACTTATTATCAATTATCAAGTCATACTTGATTTGTTCCTCAAAACTTTATCAATTAACTAATCACTAGCCTAGATCTAGCTACTCTATGAAATTGGATCAGTAGTTACTCATTTACTAACGGTTACTGTGCAGCTAGTTACTTATTCATTACTCATTTGCAAAGATGTAACTGCTGAAAATTGTGCGTCCCTTATTGTAAAGTGTTGCCCATCATTATTTTGCGCTTGGCTCAACATATCTCATACATGGAGATGATCACACAACAAACACCACAGAGACAGGCAAAAACTCTAAACCACAAGTAGACATGCAGAGAGTTCTGAATCTGAGAGCTTTTGTCTAACTGGCTCTTCAGACAAGGGCCAGGTGTGGCTGCGTGCTCGACCCACTTTATGCCTGACCTGCAGACTCCACTGTGCATCACTTCAGCACATCGACACTTTACACCCACTCGGTGCTGCTGTTGTCAGTCAGAGGGGCTCTTGTCTTTCTCTCTGCGTGATGTCAATCATGGTTTTGCCAATCAGCTGCCTCCGTGACTCTGTGACTGCACGAATGCGGCATTTATTCCATGCATACGCTCTGATATAGATGCATGCTCCCGACAAAGATTATCTACTTCATTCCAATCAAGAAGACATTGACGTCTGTCTTGTTTTGTACGAGTGTGTTTGGAAGTGATATTAGATGATAAACAGATTCTTGTCAGAGAGCATGAAGCAGGCAGCACAGGAAATGTATTGATATGACCTGAGTTCATTTTAAAGAGCAGAATTAGGAGAGTGAGTCAGTTCTGCAGTGGGTTGGTTAAGGATTGATAGGAGTAGATCTTCTCACTAAGAGCAGAAATGAATATATGACAGAGCAGGAAGCTGGCAGATCGGGAGAGTAGGCTGGTGGAAGATAGATGGATGGAAGTAGACTTTTTTTTGGCTGTGGAGTGCAGCTGATTTGTTCACAAATTAAAGCGGAGTGCCAAACATGAGAGTGAAACCTGAAGAGAGGGAGAAGACAGAGAGAGACAGAGATAAAGAGAGACAGGTAAGGTAGAGATGGAGAGAAAAGGGAGACGACGATGCTACGCATGGTCGGGAATAGGTCATAGGACCATGTAGGTCTACTAACACACTCAGGGTGTATTACAAAGGGCATGAAAATAATATACATTCTATGAGTTCAATTTAGTATACTTTTTAAAAGTACGCAGAAGTACAACTCCTTATAAATGAACATTAAAATAAATTTAAAAATCACTCAGATATAACTATAATGAAGATAAATTAAAGTGCATTTAAAAAATAAAACTTGAAGGACTTGAAAAAAGTATACATTCTACAAATACACTAAATGAATATATATATATAAAAAAAAGTGTGTGTGCAATTTACAATATACTTACACTAAAATACCACTAGAAGTATTGTTGAAGTCGTATTTTGGTTTTTAGAAGTTGAAATTACTGATATCATTTTAAATATACTTTTAATTAAGAACAAAAAGCAAAAGTAGACTTGTTTACTAAGCTTCCTTTACCTAAAATATATTTTCAATGTACTAGAGTGTGCTATTTTTCACCAGGGTTATGTTGATGTTAACTAGACAAGGAATTGTAGCATGTGAGCACATGAAACAACACTTTTCCACCAGCATGGAACTGGTGCCGTTCCCTCTAGCACCAAATTTCGAACATTTCAGAGCAGTTCTACCTAAAATGAATTGGTGCTGTGTAACATTATGCAACAAGGTTCTGTCCTTCTGCCTCAGCACCAAACTTGAGGCACATTGTCATCCCTTTTTACCTTGTTTAAGTGTAACCAGGCATGTGTTGCATTGGTAATATCCCCTTATATATCTTTAACCTCTTGTATTTAACGCAATGGATTAAATACTTTTATTTTAAGCCTTGGAGGCCTTTTAAAGGAAAATGCAGGAAATTCACTTCAAGAAACAGTCAAACACAGAATTCAGCATGTGACAGTTCCGTGGCGAACAGACCTCGCTATAATGAATTAGCACATCAAGCCTCAACATTTAGTTTTTCAAAGGCTCTTTGAAGACGACATGACTTTTTAAAGTGTTTAGGACATAACTCAGAAATTAGTCTTAGCGAGGGGAGGAATCAGCCACGGAGTGAATGCGACGCACGTTATGAGTGGAGTCACACGACTGCTGTAGCAGAGGGAGGTTATTTCCAATTAAACTGCATCGGGGAGACCAGGAAGTTGACTTTATCTTGGTCTAGCTATATTTATCACTGTGAGGGAACAGTGTGTGCTACATACAAGTGGAGTGCACTCGATGCAGTGAAACGGCCACAGACTCCTCGCCTGTTATTTGACCACGGAGAGCAATACGCACAATGACTCACGGGAGGTGGCCGTCTGCATTATTACACATCCACCACCATTGTTGCTTTTAGTGAACTTTGACCAGTGCTTGCAGTTGCTGTGTTTTGTCTATGCTGTAGCAAAATTATAGATAATGTTTCTTGAGATCTTTGTAATATATATGTATATGTATATATGTAAAACAAATGTATGTATAAGCAGTTTGGCCCTTGAAAGTCTGTACTGTAAGTTAAAAACAATACACCATCAGTTTATTGTTTATCCAGCTGCACTGACACTTGATGGGGGCAAAATGTAGGAATAGCTGGGTGCAGTTCTCACAACTGGAAATCTAGAGAAGAGGCATTTTCTAACATAAAGGGACAGTTCACCCCAAAATCAAACAAACTAGATGGCACTTTCCATAAATCATGACCTGGTTATACTCGAGATAATCTTGCAAAGCGGTTTCCTTTAGCAAATGGCTTTCCTTCCACCAAACTATCGCAGGACACCTACATCCACTCATGGACATGGAGCTGGCTAACTGAATAAGGCTAAGAGTAAGCTTTTCTCTGCACAGTGATACACCTTTTCTGAAAATCACTGCAGCAGGAAAAATGTAGGATTTGGGCGCACATCACCGTAGTGACTCAGCCGTCTGCCTCTCAGTGGCCCGTCCATGTTTTACAGGGAGGTGTCACTCAGTCAGTGCTGATGCAGATGCCCTTATTCTTGGTCTGTTGAGCCGTAAGGGGATTGGCGGTGGCACAGAAAGCTCTCATCATTGCGTCTGAACGTGGCGTCTTTGACATTTTGGGTTATGGAGCACTCTCAAGTTGCGCGCAAAACTGAAATTTACCGCCCTTTTTGACATCTGTAAAATTGCGGCATCAACCTTTCGGGGGGGTGGTGGGATGCCATAATATTCTGCAAAAGTGCTGCAGAAAAATGTCTCTCAAGTTGGCATCCTTTCTGCTGCAGCTGAGAGAGCCATGATAGCTATTTCTGAAAGATCAGCCGACTAAAAAAGTTAATGAATCATGAACTGGGTTTTCAAGCTTATTGTGTACAAGTCTGTTAGCTGATAAGAAACGCACAGAATCCATAAACACATCTGGTGGTAAGTGTGTGTTTTTGACAAAAAATCCCCCCCGAGGCAAACACCATTAAAGCTCTCTCGCAGTTAAACTGAGCATCACAGCGAACCTTTGAGTTCCCACCTACTCGCTTATGTAAAGAAATTGCCGTGAAATCATTTATGCGGCTTTGAAAAGCCAGATATGCATCCACCGCGTGCTGTCTTTTGTTATTGTCCCCCTTCCTGCCTGTTTCCCCACATCACGGCTGGTTTCTGAATGGTGGCGTGGAGTGAACCCACCTACCCATTTGCCCGCCCGCTCGCTCTCTTTGCAATTAGCGCCGTTTCGTCCTCTCCCTCTCTCTCCCTCTCTCTCCCTCTAATGCTGCCTGAATGCCGTTATTACTAAACATCATTTGCATAAGCTGCTTTTTTTCCCCCCAACATGCGACGCTCATTTTCTGGCCCCCTGTCTTACACACACGCCACTTTTTTATGGTGCGGGGCCCATTTTGAATGCTTGTTTTTTTGTTTATTTTTTTTCCCTTTCACTTGTTTCCTTACAAAAATGGACACTGTGTCAGGAAGGCTTTTGCTATGATTTTGAATAAATGAAACGTTTAGGGGTGCCACAGAGAGGAAGAAGGAGAGAGAGAGAGAGGGTTGTGGCGCGACACTTTTAGCTGCCTTTTTCCTGTCATCCGTACGGCTTTCATCTCCCACCCATCTCGGGAAGGAGGGTGCGGAGGATGTGGAACTCTGCCTATTGACTTCTCCTTGCAAGCAATTTGGCGAGTAAGCGGGGAGCGAAAAGAGAAGGAGATCGTCTCTGGCAACGGAGCGGGCAGCGGCGCCAAAATAAATGGGCATTTCTCTCATCCAGGATTGTGGATGTACACAGGGTTAAGATTTGAATTTTTGGTCTCCGGGCCTTTTTTTTTCGTAAAATTCATCCTGAAGCAAATGTTTGAAAATATATATTTATGAAAAGTGTTTGGATGACAAGATCAGGGGAAATGATAGAAAATGATATCTAATTTAGCAAGTTGATTGCTATGATCACATTGGAGATAAACACTAGTTCAGCTTTTTCAGAGAAACAGAAGGGATGATTTTCCTTTATTGGGTGTTTTTAGCCTAAAAATGAGTGTCAGGTTTGTGTGTCTTCCCAGAAACATCTTCCTTTGTTTGAGCATGACAGCGGCTGTTACATTAGTTATGAATGTGAGGACTCGGAGGCTGTGGAGGCCGGTGGAGGGGCAGGACTGATGGACCAATGGAGCGCCGGCCTCCATCTTTCCTCCCGCCTGACTCGATTCTGTCCTCTAGGCCCCTCCCAGCACCAAAAGCAATCTAACGTGTAAGTTTAGCAAGAGTTTACTGGGCCACGTCATGCATGATTCCAGTTCAGTTCAAGGTTTTTTTTAGATTTACTGTTCTCCTGGAATTAAAATGAAAAAAAAAAAAAAAGCTTGTGTGCTGCTCGCGCGACAGTCGCCATGGAGATTTTGTTTGGTGCTCATGGCGGAGTCGATGCGATCGTCTCGCTGTGGATCTGTCATTCAGTCTGTCAGCGGGGGCCTCCAAACACAATGGTCCCCGTTCTCGGAAAAAAAATATGGCTGACATCTGAAAAAAAATCCCAGCAACAGTAACAGAGATTGCAGTTAGGAGATAAAGACACGCTGTCTACTCTCGTTCCGTAATGGAGCCCCCCCCCCCAGCTTGCGCTGCTCGTGTTATGGCTCGGGACAGTACATCCAAGTTGAGTCGGGGCTCGCGATTGCATCTGTTTTTTGTTTTTCTGGCGAGCATCGGTGAGCACAATGAGCCACATCTGAATATTCATAACACGCCTCTGATGTTAATTGAAAGCAGCCACACATTGTGAAGGACATCTCTCCCTTTCCAATTGATGCCCTGTGTTCCCTCATGGGGGGGGTTGAATGACATTGGAGCGATCAAAAATAGCACACTGGCTTTGCATCTGGACATAGCTGTCACGTCCTGATTCTCAGGAGCTGAAGTGCTTTTTCTCGCGCAGATGGCTAAAAAAACATCTGACCAAAGTGTTCGGCTGGTACGTGTTTGCACAAAGAGAACAGCGCGAGAGCCACGAGCACTGAAAACACCACAAGTGGGTCAGGAGCTGCGGCAACTGAATGGCGCTGAAGCAACAACGAACAGAATGCGAGGAAATGAAAGTTTGGACAAATGATATGTCCAAACCTGCCCTCTTTCAAGATACCACACCGAGCACATTTCACACCGCCAGCTGCACGGCTAATTAGGCTAACTAAGATACAGTTAGCAGCAGTTGGCGGTTACTCTGGTGATACGCTGCCCCCTGGGTGTGTGAATTTGAGTTACGGACAATTCTTACATATTACACCTTTAAGAGAAAA
The DNA here is from genome assembly GCF_904848185.1 of Acanthopagrus latus. Taxonomy (NCBI): domain Eukaryota; kingdom Metazoa; phylum Chordata; class Actinopteri; order Spariformes; family Sparidae; genus Acanthopagrus; species Acanthopagrus latus. The sequence continues at coordinate 15,173,802 of NC_051060.1, forward strand.
TGAACCAACTATAATTTTGATTAATTGTTGTCAGTTGTTGCTTTTTTATGCTTTGCATCATTGTTAATCAACCAGAGCAACTATTTAAAGACCACATTTTGTGATTTAAAGGTGCAACGTGTAAGAATTGTTGTTGAAAATGTGAAAAAAGCAAAGAAATAACACTTCTGATGTTCGATTAGATTTTCGATGCTATATATTGTGTTGCAGAGATATCTATGGATATCATTTTAACACTTTATAATAGATCATCATTATTACACTTTGGTAGAGACACATTTGGGTAGGGGTAAAAAAAATATAAAGGCACTAGAATCATAAAATTCAATTTGAGAATGAACTCACTAGTAATGTGTACCTTGTGTGTAATATTAACATAAGTACACATTTTAAACACATTTATTTCAGGATGTCTGTCTTGTTTCACAAATTCTGTAGAATAGCTCATACACTATTAGGTTTGGTCCAATATTAGATATTTAGAATTTGCCATCATATGCTGTGTTTTTCAAAAATATCGAGAATAGAATAGCTTACATGGCAACAGAGGCAATGCATGTCCAAATTTGTGAGGTTTCTACAGTTGAATTGACGTGATGCAGCAGCGTGCATGCAGCACTTTAATTTGAAGAGGGGAAGAAGGGATTTGAGTGAGGCTTTGTGTCATCCTTGCAGTCTAACCTCAGCAGCGCTCACTTGGCGCTCCAGGCGAATGAGCCCTAATAATATTGTCTATCACAATATTTAGGATGGTCTCGTTGAAAAGGCCTATACACTATGGACTACTGTCCCCTCCATGATCAAAGTGAGAAGTAGTATCATTTATCCACTAAAGAATAATAGAATAATTCCTCTGCAGCAAAATACTTTAGGGGGCATTCTCCTCGTTAAAAATGAACAAATCACCTTCACTGACTTGTTCTCTGCAAGACATACTTGTCAGTATTTTTTGGATATGAAAGGAACTTGTACCTTCTTCTCTGAGAAACAGAAAAAATGTGTCTTGTAGCTGTTATTACTATAAGAATCGAGAGCAATGAAAATTTTCTTTTTTTGAATATCGGAGGCCTGGAGCAGCAGCATGCCAACCAACCTTATGTAGTGGTTTTACATTAAATTGACCGACTGATAATAAGATCTTGTCATCCATCATTCACTGCCACTGCTCGTACCGGATTCAGAGATTTGTCATGGGGTTTAGCAGCGAATTGACATCCCCTGGTAGTAAAAAAAAGCAAAAAGGATTTTCTCCCAGCAGTGTTCCCTGTCAGTGTGGAGGAGACTGATCTCCCAACTCAAAATGGGGCCACGATGAATAAGTAAAAAGCAGCTTGGATGGGCTTTTAAAGGCACCCGGGGTCCCTCCGTGTCACCGCAAGAGAGTCTTTTCCGGGTACGCCGCCAGCCAGCTACAACAAGCCGCCATCGCCGCTGCTGCTTTCGAGTCATGGGTTTAAGAGGAATGGAGGAGAATGGGCAAGCGAGGACGGAGAGATGAAGGCGGAGAGAGTTTTAGAGACAGAGACGAGAACCCCCCCGTACGCACATTTCTTCTACTGCCAAAGCAATTTGGAATTAATTAAGAATGTTGTGGGATTATGGAGATAAATGTAGAACAGAAAACAGAAAGAGTCCCCCGTTGTGTGAAGTGAAAGAGAGCCGTGGTGGAATAAAGCGGAATACAATAGTGTTTTATCCTTCTTTATGCCTCCACTGCGCTACATTTCCGAGGTGTTTAACAGCGTAGATGTTTAAGTTAACCTGATGATGGGGAAGCTTGGTTGTGACTCCTCCTTACATGTTCTAATGGCAGTCAGAGCAATGTGAAGAACTCTAGGCTCCCCATGAAATCGACGTGGTTACACACTAAAAAAGCCACTCAAGTGAAGCTTTTTTTTTCGTGTTGTCGTCGCCTCTTTCGTTTCCTGGTATCGAGGGCCTCTGTGAGCCAATGACTGCCGCCACCGATCCAACAGATTTCACCGGCTTGTTGGACGACTGTTGTGTGGTTCACTGCCATATCTGACACCTTCAGATTTCTCACAAAAGCCCATTTTCTAACACAAATCTTCCTCCAGCAAAACACAACGTCTTTATTTAATTGCTAACAGTTTATTCACATCAAATGTTTCTTCATTTTTTTCCAAAAAAATATCTCCAAAAAGTCAACATTAAGTACAAGATACCCGGTACTGCAATCAAATACACGTAAGTAGCACAAAAGCAACGTTGTAAGCACTTTTCTTTTGATACCGAAGCACGTGCTCCTGCAAGTGTTTTCTTCCATGGAAACTAAAATGAGATCACCAGACCACGATGTAAAAGGAAGAGAAAGACAAGTGAAGTGTGTGTCAAACAGCGAGCTTGAATGCCGAAAGCAAGATTTTTTTTTTTTAACTTTTAAGAATAATGTCATTCTCTTAATTGGAGCGCTTGACATTCTGGCAGTCTGTGAATGACAGGCAGATTAAAAGTTTTCTCCCGTTAACTACCTGAACTTTTTTATTTTAACGCTCGCAATAGAGCAATTAGGAAACTCTCGACTCCCCTATCCTCCCCTTCCTTTTTTTTTTTTTTAAAGTAACTCTTCCCATTCACCCTCCAGGGGAAACGGCGCATGTGATTAAATCTCTGCCCTGCCAATTAATTCATGGCTTCATAAATATACAAATGTGCTATCAAACTGGAAGTAGATCATCCGGGAGAGTCAGGCGGTGGGGGGGGGGGCTCTCAGTCTATTTCGCTCTTGTGTACTGCTCTATAAATTATCCAGCTGTTGACGCTGCTCTAAACAATGCCACACATCATCAAGCCCCAGTAAATCATCAGAAATACACACATCCCCTTATTAGGCATGTGGCGTTAAAGGGAGGGCACGCCGCTGACTCGATAGTTATGGGAGATAAATACCAGCTTAAATGATTCGTCAAATGCGTTTGGGGAAGTTGAGGGTAGAAAAATAAATGACGTTCAGTTTACGCCCTCAAGCTTTGCCTCAGTTATGGGTTTTGCTCAGACGATGAACACGTTGCCCTGTTTGTGGGCGTGCACACGGTGCATTCACGGGTCCGACTCATGGTGTGTCAGCCATGGGGGGCCGTATCACTGAACAGTAAATACATAACGTGTTTCTCTTGTTCGTCTGAGTTTACTTTTACAGGCTAGGAAGGTATCATTTCTGAGCTAGAAAGACCAGGATTTGTCAGCACAAACATGACTGGAAATTGCCCAGAACATGTTTCTAACCACCTTGTAAACCCACCAGATCTACAGACAGATTGCTGACTGTATTTATTTAAGTGTCTTCCATAAACTTGGACACTAGTTTGATTGTAACTAAGAGTGGAAGTTATTTTTTAACTGTCTATCCCATCTTTTGTCAGAGATGGCAGATTAGAATATGCTATGTTACGGCCATATAGTTCATTTTGTCTAGCACTAGTTAATAAATCTTATATTTTGTGTTTAAGACGTGAGGGTTGTTAGGTTATTGGACACCGTTCCTCCTTTTGATATTGCTGCAGAATAATCTCAGCCCCCTTAAGTTAATAACCAAAACAAATGTTAATAATTATTTTCAAATTATTATATCTCAGACCTGCCTCCTTCACTGTCTTCGGCGTGACCACTGCAAAGCTATCAACACGCTTGAACAGTGTCGACTCCCTAATCTGCCCGAGCAGGTGTTCGTCGGCTACGTCTTGCTTAGGTTATGCAATAATGTGCCTTCAGATACACAATGCCGAGCCCCCCCGGAACTATTGAGGTGACACTAAATCAGATTTTGTCCCGTTAGGCGTCACTCCGATGGCCCGAGAGTTTTGATGAGCTGTTTGGAGTCGTGCCAGACGGTGTGGCCATCCTGAGAGAGGGGAACGAGAGGAGAGAATGTCGTTTTTACTTCATCACAAACTCCGCTGCGAGAAAACAGCCAAGCAATGTCTTCAGTGCCTTTGTTGCATTATTCATGCAGAGCATTGAAAAAGTCCCTCTCCTCTCTGTCTCTCCCTCTTTATCTTAAAACCAATCTGTTTTTTCTCTGCTGTTGGAACAAATATGTTGAATAGACTGTATTAAATGCCATCACAGCGTCAGGTAAGGTGCGTTTATGATGAGCACTTAAAAAGACACATGTCACCAAATCTACAGAGGAGGGACAGGGTCAGTATTCACTCAGAGTAAATGAAGGAAATGTGACTAGGGCTAATGAACTCCACGTGTTTCTGACTCTAACTCAGTTGACTGATGACTCAGTTGAATGTTTTTTTTATTGAAGATGCAGAAAAAATACGGCAAACAGGCAAAGAATAAGACACGGGTTATGTTGCTATCTAAACCGTACTGCTGGACACTGTTCCTGTCTTTTCATGTATGATTTAAAGTATCTTGGCCTCCCTTACACCGTTCACACAAACAGACCACACCACTAACACTGAGTACACCTTTGTAAACCTTACACATTTACTGCATCACAATACTTATTATTAGACTTCCAAATCTGCACATTTGTAGTGAGTCTGTTGTGTTTCCTTTGCATTCCTGCAAAGATGCAAGGAAGTATTTCCTTCGCTGCTTCCCACTGGCCAAAACAGAGCCAACTGGCTCCGATTGTGGGAAAACACAGGGGGAGGTCAAAATGAGCGGCTGTGGCTCAGGGGTAGAGCCAGCGTCTTGTTATCCGAAGGTTGTTGCTGGCTCCATTCCCCTGGTCTGCATGTCGAATTGTCCTTAGGCAAGATACTCAACCCCAAACTGCTTCTAATATGCTGGTCGGCATCTTGTAAGGCAGCCACCGCCATCAATGTATAACTGTATTTATTTAGTATTATGTATGTTGGTTGCTGCTTTGGACAAAAGCTTCTGCTAAATGCCTTTAATGACCATAGATAATTTACAGCCGAATGTACATCTAAAGGGCTGTCAAAGAATTGATTTCCTCACCATTTTTTAATAGCATGTAGTAGGAATGCTGTGCCGTATCACAGGGGAGTATCAGTTTCATTTCAGAACATAGGCATCTTCAACCTGCTGACATTGGCCGATAGAATGGTGATTAATACATTTTTGCAATTTGTTGGATCTTTAATATGTAAAAACACTGAAAAAGTAACTCAAATCATCTACAGAATGTGAGGAAAAAATGGTTCTGTTGTAACGTCTATGACACCCACAGTAGCTACGTCTGGTGTTGAACAGATATGCTGCTGGAGTTAGCATGCTAACCAGCTAGCCCTGAGCATCAAAACCTCTTTCTCCAAGCAATCCAAAGTTCCTGTGCTAATGGTGCTAACACAAACACTCCCAATGTAGTTATGTAGCTGCACAAGTAACTAAGCTAACAAGCTAACAGTAGCTACAGTCATGGGTGAATAAACAATACAGTTAGCAGCTGTTAGCAGTGACTCCAGTTGATATGCTGCCCCACCAACAGGTGGCCAACTCCCACATATTGCACCCTTAAACATCATTTAATTAGTGCACCAAATGTGTGTCCATCCACCGCTGAAAATAGTCCATAACAAATACATTAATTGCTCTAATCTGAGCAACCTCAGCTTAAAATTACAGTGCACAGCACTGTGTCTTGTTTTACGTGTTCTGCAGGAACCAGAAGGTTTCATGCTGAGTATTACAGTAAAGGTAGGAAGCTATGGAGACCTACTGTATTGTCATAGGATTTGTTAAAAGTAAGAGAAATATAAAAAGCTTCAGCTTTTTCCATTAAATTGCACCACCCAGTGCGTATGTTGTCTCTGGCACTTGTCATAGGCAAGTCTGGTGTTTTTTTTAGGCAGAGTGGTCTGTGTGCTTACCTTTAGACATGCAAGGGAGACAACAGTTTCAAAAACAACAGATGTAAGGTAAGCTGGAGGGACATTAACCACCAAAGTGTGGGAATCAATATGTCTCTTAGTCTCAGAATCACATTTGTTTCTATAGTTCTCACCTTACATTCTCACAATGTGGTCAAATGATTCCTTTTTCTTGACTGACGGTAATTGAGGACATAAAGGTCAGAAAGTTTGACCTGCACACACACACACACACAGACGCAGGGGAACACGCACACGTCCTTATCCGTCGCCCAGAACATCCCATGTGTGCAACAGTAATTGGTTCCACGGTGAGTCATACCTAATTGGTGTGTAGCTGTCAATAGGACAGGTATTTCAAGGCAGCAGCCCGGAGCCCAGATTAAAGATTTAGAGACAGCAGTGCGGTTGAGATTTAGAGAGACAGCAGAGCTCAGAGCGGTGCTGTTTATGGGGTAATTTTTTTTTTCACTGTCCTCTTCACTGGCGTCTTCGATATCTCTCCGAGCCCCACTGGCCAGCTGCGCGTTCAAATTAGCTCGGTAGGGGTAGAAATTGTCGGACAGAGGGTTACACGAGCAAACAAAAAAGCGGGGCTGAGGGGATTGTGTAAAGCCTACAATTACAGTTGAGGCACTATTGTTGAGATTTCCATCCTCCTAAATTGAGGATTGCTGCAGTGGACTCGAGATAAGCCTCCAGACAGCACCGCCACGCTAATTTAAGATCGTGTAAGAGCAGCGGCTGTAGTCTACCTGTACTTCATTAAATGGAAAACAACACCTAGAGTTTGTGCTTTGGGCATCGACACAGTTTGTTATTTGAGAGGCATGTTCCTATTAGACATACACAACATTCGACTTCAGCGTTGCCTTCCTGCGTTACTGCCGTCTATATGCTTGCTGCTCTGTTCTGTATGCACGCTGTACTTGGCTTGTCAAATGTCAAAAATCACAATTTCACACATGAGTCAGGTATTTTTACGTGCAGTTGTTTTTTTCTTTTCTGCTTTTTCACACGTGAACAAAGGAATTAATGTCACATGTGATCTGGAAGCATTCACAAGTGATGGGTTTTTTTCACACGCAATTAAAATTAATTTGCAATTTTGGCTTCTTTCAGGCGTAAATGAAAATGTCTACACATAAAGTTTATATTCTCACTTGTGAAACACGGCCAACAAAATCACTTGAAATGTTTCCAAATGTGATTGGCTTTTTTGTTTTAACACGTGGTTTGGAGTTCCCACATGCGGAATCACATGAAATTTGATTTTTACAATTTTTCCACGAGCATTTGGCTTTTTTCACATACAAATGAAAACGTTAAATTAAGAACGTTTGTATGTGATTGGCTTTTTTTCACATGTGCAACAGGTTTTACTCTTGTGGAAACAAAACGTGGCACACGACAACTCCTGTTTGCATGTGAATTCCACGTTTCCACCTGGGGTAAGCTTTTTTTCACATGGGAACATAATTTTTAACATGTGCAAACAAGACTCAGTCAAGACAATTCATTCATCCACAGCCCACTGTCTCTTCTTCTCTCCACTTATCAGGTGACACTAGGGGGTTTACCTGTTCAGTTAAACCAACCGCATTCTGCCACAATCAGATCAACCAATTACGTCATTGCTGTCAAACTTTAAATCTGTTCTCTTTTCTGCTGTTCCTGGCTGTCGTTTCAGTGCGAAACTGTTGCGACCCTGCTCCATCCTGCATTCACCTTCCGGCTCATCACATCTAGCTCCAGGGTCGAGCTCAGCAGAGTCCGCCCCATCTCATCTCATCCAGATCTTCAGCCATCATCTTCATCCCATCACCACCACCACCACCATCAACTGGGGGGGGGCCTGGACATCCTTTTTTTCACAATGAATGGAAATTTCCACGGCAAACATTCATATGTGAAACAAAACATTGTTTTCATTATCACATGTATGATTGGTTATTTTTTTTTGTGTTCTTTTAATAAGAAATTGCTGGGCTGTTACTGGTGCCTTTGGTCACCACCGAGGCCAGATTGTCTGCTGAAAGTGGTGGAGATTCGGTCAGCGGCAGCAGTGATTGAGTAGAGTCGGTTCAGTTTGAAGATTTGTTACATTCACTGAATGCTTCTGCTTCCCTGTTCCCTCATGAAAAGACAGAACATCCAATTCCGTATACTGTACATTATGTGAGATGAAATTACTGTTGCGTCGATGATGCCACTCTAGAGAATAGGTTTATGACATTTCAATCGGAATTGGCCGTTGAGTGTAAATGACAAAATCCAACAATCCAATATAAAAGACTATCAGTATCATTAACGTCTAGCACTGCCTCGCACTTTAAATAATGACAATGTTTAATTCTTGCTCATATCATTTCACAGTGTTTTACTGTTCCCCCTGCAATCATTACATTAAATTATTTTGTTCTTCTCCTCTCTCTTTCTCCTCCAGTGATGGATGGGCGGACCGCTATGAAGTCGTGGAGGGCTACGAGCAGGAAGCGGAGGGAGGAATCACCATGAAGCTGCAGTCGGAGGTGGTCAAGACCTTCGACGACTACTACCTGAAGCTGCGTCTGGACAAAAACACGAGGAACCCGTGGTTCTCCGAGTTCTGGCAGTACCGCTTCCAGTGCCGCCTGCCGGGCCACCCACAGGAGAACAAGAACTACAAGAAAGTCTGCTCCGGTGGGTGACTACAGAGAGTTTCATCGTCAGTAAGAGTACAGGGTTAAATCTGAGTCCAAAACTCATGAATAATACAAGCTCTATTGTTTTGTTTTTCTCTGTCTTCCTCCCTGACTATTCTCTCCCCTTGCCCTCAAAAGGTGATCATGGTAAATTGCGTTTTTGTGCTTGCATTTAAGTCACAATTCAAATGAACTCACGGTCCAATTAAAAATGAAAATGCCCTCAAATGAACACAAACAATCACAATAACATTAATACAAATTTTGCTCAGCATGCTTTTTAATCAAATGACAAATAAAATCAATTATTGCTTTGTAATGACCGGCCTCAGGGTAGCACAGTCATTGCTGCTTTGTACTTTCTCTTCATCACACTTTTATAAAAAAAACAACCTCTTTTATTTCAAAGACCTTCAAGGTGGTAAGTGCATTTTTTTTCTAGCCACTGCTATTGTGATGACTTTTCTCAGACCTGCACCCGCACTCTTTGAGCGTTCGACTCATCCAAAGACAGGAAGAGTTTGACTGATGTTTTCTTAAACGCGACGCCCGCTGCAGCGTCTTAAAACTGCAGTCCGAGGCCAGCGGTGAGCGGCGTTATCAGGCTCTCGGGCCCGGCGTGGGGATTACATCAGTCAAACTCTGATGTGGAGCACTGGGCTTGTTTAGTTTGTATGAGTAATGAAAAGAAAATGACCTTACACTTGGAAAAAAAAAAAAAAAACTGCACAAAGGAATGGCACCAACTGTTCACCCAAACTGCTGAAGCCCCTGATAAAGACGTTGCTTTATTGATACCTCACCTTTTTTTTCCCCTTTTTTTCCTGTATGTGCATGTTGACATCAAAGACATGAACATGAATGTTTTAAACGCACTGTCTAATGAGGCACAGAGAAATGAGAATTCACTCGCAAAGACTGGTAGGAAAATCTTCACATAAATTAAACATTCTCAGCTTTTATTTGAAATCTCCCGTCCTCCAAAACATTAAAGGAGAGCTATTAAGGATTTGTTTCTTTCCCCCTTTCCTTCAGTGTTTACTGGTTCTTGTGCGTGTAAAAGAACTTGAAATTTAAAAAAGTCCACACCATTAGAAGCTCTTCTCTCCCACAGACAACGCAGCTCCTGAAATGCCTCGTCAGCAGTCCCGCCTTTAATCATGTGACTCTGTGACATCACACTATGTCACCGTGTCATACTTTAGCATAATTCACGCCTATAGTGGCTAGTTTGGCACATGATATGTGATTTAGCACAGCTGCTCCATTGTTGTCTGTGTTGCTTGGTCAGGCATGTGTGAGCTGGCCAATCAGAGTAGACTGGCTATTAAGGAGGAGGGGCCTTAAAGAGACAGGAGCCAAAACAGCTTGCTGCAGCACTGGACTGTATGAGAAAACAGATGCATTTTTTGAGCATTAGTGCATGTAAACCTATTCCAGTAGGAATTTACAACAAAATTATGAACCTGAAAATGAGCATAATATGTCTCCTTTAAGGTTTGACTGAGGGATAGTGCATTTGGTTCTTTACTTCTCACTGTGAAGTACAACATGGTGTCTGCAGCCATGGGATTTTTCCCTGAAAATATTTGTTTCTTCACATCTGTTTTCTATTTCGCTTTTGGACATCATGTTGTGATTCCCCTTGTATGCTAATATATCTTTGCTGCAAAATAGAGCTCTCTTTGCAATAAACTCCCCATGTCTGGTTCAAATTATAGTGCACTGCATCATGCATTGTGGAAAATTCCTATGGTGTGACTGGATGTTGTCAGCACACAAAAACACCAGACAAACAAAAAAGTTCCCTACATGTTTTCATCCTTTTGATGCCCTGTTTTTTTCACCCCCTCCAACAGGAAACGAGAGTCTGCATGAAAACTATGTTCAGGATAGTAAAATGGGCTTTGTCATCAATGCCATCTATGCCATGGCTCACGGCCTCCATGACATGCACAAGGAGTTGTGCCCAGGGCAGCCGGGGCTCTGCGAGGCCATGGACCCTATCGATGGCAGCAAGCTGCTGGACTACCTGCTGAAAACGTCCTTCAGAGGAGTCTCGGGAGAGGAGATATATTTTGATGAAAACGGAGACACCCCAGGAAGGTAAGAAGACGAAGAGGGTGGTGAGAGGGAAATGGAGATGTGGTAATGATCTTTGAATTTTCTCCGGTCTAGCGCTGTCCCACTCATTAGTACGCATGTGCATGCATACATGTGTGCACCGATCTTGAGCACAAAAGGATGTAATTAGTTTGGACTGGAACAGATTCAGAGGATTGTCCGCTGTGGCAACCACTTTCATCTCCCTCCAGCTCGGCAGACAGCATTTGACAGTCAGAAAACACAGCCGTGTCATTCCTCCGTCAACTAGAGGTCAGGTGGAGCACATCCTGGTCCAGTGTAGAAATGAGGCCACGGTGAGCGCCGGCACGAGCTCTTGATGTCACACTAACAGGGTTGTAAGCTGTTTAAGTGACTTCGGATAAGAAAAAAGGGCTTGCTAAGCTGTTGAGTCGTTATCATTAAATTACCTGTCACTCACCCCCCTCCCTGTATGTCTCCCCTCTTCCTCTCCCTTTCTCTGTCTGTGATCTTTACCTCTCCTCTGCACTCCTCTCTAGTGAAATGTGTTGCCTTTTCTCACCAAACAAGCTTGTCCACGCTCATCATGGTCCTCGTTCCTCCCTCTGTCCATCCAGGTACGACATCATGAATCTACAGGGTGTGGGTGATGGTCGCTATGACTACCTGAACGTGGGGTCCTGGTCAGAGGGCATCCTCAGCATCGACGACTACAAGCTGTGGTTGAACAGCAGCGACATGGTCCGCTCGGTCTGCAGCGAGCCCTGCTCCAAAGGACAGATCAAGGTAGGCATTCAAATCGTCCCCAGAGCAAACTTCTTACGCGTTAAGTGAACTCCAACTGGGTTCATTTAATCTGAAAAACCTGATGTCCTAAAAAAAACAAAAAAAACAATCAATGGTCATTAACGCTGGAGAACTTGCTGCGCGACTCTGGGGGAACAGCCCAAAGCGATCTTTCAGTGTTAATTCAACACTGTGCCCGTGTTTATATGAGTAAACACCAGCAGATCTAATTTAACACTGATTCTGCTTTAAGTAGCTCATTTTGTACTGCAACGAGCAGGCAGACACATGCAATGAGTTTCACAAGGTACCTGCTCTTTACCACGGCTAACATTGTAACGCAAGTGGGATACTTTCACACTTAGTGTTAACAAAAACGTCTCATAACAAGATTAAGGATGTTTTTGCAACTGCCCACTACCCGTTACTGCAGTGAATTAAATTGATTTATTTTACAGTACACCAGGCCCCTGTTTGCCAGGCTTTCCATTTTTGGAAAATGGGAGTAAACTGTAGAACAGCTAATGACAAACTACTGCTACTGCATCTAAAGAAAGAGATATAGCCTAAATGTTTTTCAAAAGTTTTCATTATTTTACCCAAGATGAGAGAAGGATAATGCCAATCTGACAATTGGTGAAGTAACTGTTACTTTACTTTACTGTAATGTAAGCAGGGGCGTGATTTCCTGGTGTTGATGTTTTGGAAGCGTTATCCTGCTGATTCTTCCTTCAGTCAAACTGGGTACCTTTTCAAAAATCTCTGAGTGGTGGTACTTTTATTCGTTTTAATGCTCATGCTAGTTTGTCATATTGTGAATATTTCCCCCTTGGCGACAGCTGAATAGCTTGTATAGGTGGCAGTATTGAACACAGTGTCTACCATGCTAGCAACTCTCTTGAGATTGTATTTAATCACAATGGGGCTTTGAACTAAAAGCTACCATTAGCGTGTGCACGTGCTCACGACAACACTAAAAAGCTGATGTTTGGAAGGTAATGGTCACTATCTATAGTTTAGCATTTCAGCATGCAAACTTTAGCTACAAAGTACAACAGAGTACAATTGTAGACAATGGGATTTTTGTATTACAAGAGAAAACTGATAAAACTTTCATGACTGTATGCCAATTCCAATTATATTGTGTTAATTTAGCTTTAAAATGAGCAGGTAGGAAAGCTATGCTACCTTCAAAAAGAGCCATGCTAGCTGTTTTTTTTCTCTGTTTCCTGTGTTTGCTAAGCTTAGTTAGCTGGTAGCTTCAGCAGCTTGACTTGCTGGAGGCACATTTCACTTCTCATCTGAAGGGCTTCTTTGGTTGTAAAACCCCTGGCCATTATCACCATCAAAAAACCCACATGATGGCAGAGGCGTCACATGAGATCTCAATGGCTCTCCAGGGGTTTACCCCACAGAGGTTAACATTTACAGGAAGTCCACACCAGTCCATTAAAACTGAAGAGACCTTTGTGTAGCTCTTAAATATGCAGAGAACCTCCATTCATTCACTCATTCATTCACAGACATTCCTGAGTTGTATCGATCTTGTCAGCTTGACTCTTGACAAGAAATTGGGGATAAGCATATTTTCCAAAGTTACATTGAAATAATCCTATTTGGGACTTGTACAAATCCTGAAGACTTCAACATCCCTGAAGCCTAGGAACCCAATATGTATTTTTGTATTGATTACAACATTTTATTGCAATCCACCCAGAAGTAAAGATAATTGTGTTTGGATGGAAGTGTTAGACCGACTGAACCACTGAAGTGACATTTGCAAGCTTGTATTGGATACTGGCAATTAAATTCCTCCTGAATAAGTAGATCCACACTGTTAGCGAGGCTTAAAATAAGCACCGAGTGTGTGCAGTCAGTTGCGACAGAGATGGTATTTCCCCTGTGTTCTCAAATAAATTTTCTATACTGGTAACTATGTCACCGCTTGGACATGATGCACCACCGTTGCCATGAAACTTGACCCAGCCCATTTGTTCTCCTTGGTAATCATCCAGCACATCCTCAGCAGGCAAGTAAACTTTCCGGAGGTTGCTCTGTCCTACATTTTTTTTGGGATCCTGCTTCATCAATTAAATATAACGTGAAAGGCCAAAACAAATAACATGCACATCTTCTTTATAATTAAACATGAGTGAAAAAGGTTCTGAATGAAAAACAGACAAAAAAAAAATCCTTGTGCTTTTCAAAGCAACTTCTTAGATTTCAAGTCTAATCAGCCTTAATTATATCACAAGGCCTGTGGAGATGGGCTCGAAAGAAGAAGGCCATTTCGGGACAGTAAATAAAAAAAACTGGTATCGAGCCCAGTTTGAAGTGATGCCCTGATTTGCTTCATCTGGAACCCACTGTTTTTCGGTCCAGCTATATGCTAAGACGCCCTGAGGGAGGGTGCATCCTCTCTCCTGGCCGCTCACGCTTCCCCCTCGATCTGCTTTGTTTCCTGCCCCACTTATCACCCTGCTTTACATATCACAGTGCTGGTAAGAGCTACCCTGGGAGCAGAATGTAAAAGCAGCTGGCCTTGTTTAATAAACACTATGTCTGGGGCTTAAGAAAAAAAAAAAGTCCTCGTCTTTCATATCCCCTTGATGCTGATTACTTATTTAGACTGCTTTGGGTGTGATACGTGCTTCCTGTTGTGGTTTGATCAGTGTTTTGTACCGGTCACTAAGATGTCTTCAATGCCTGATTGTTCATGTAATTATTCTGCGTGCAGGTGATCAGGAAGGGCGAGGTGAGCTGCTGTTGGATCTGCACCACGTGCAAGGACAACGAGATCGTCCAGGATGAGTTCACCTGCAAGGCGTGTGACCTTGGATGGTGGCCTGATGATGAACTGGCAGGTAGGAGAGACAAAGGCCCGACCCTTTTAACTGACCCACCTTTGTTCTGATGAACAATGCTCATCCACATTCCCCTGTTTCCTAACAACTAACTCAAAGGCAGGGAATCGAGTCACTTGACTTGACTTGATTCAGACTGTCACAGATTCATGGACTTGGGACTTGCTTGACTAACATTGATAAGAGACCAGTAAAACTAACATTTTCATGACGACTGTCTTTAAATGGTTTTAACTGATTTTGGTTGCTTGGCCTCTCAATACAGTCAATTGGGACTTTTGAGACCTTTTCCAGTCCTAACCTTTACTTCATTAAAACTTGAAGGTTAATATTCAACTTGTTACTTACTCCCACCTCTGCCTTTACTACCAGCCCTCTCATTATTTCATACATATTTCACACGTTTGCTCCAAGCTAAGCTACCTTTTGCTTGCTGCTTCGTCAGGACATTTATATCTCTTAAAACCGCTGTCACTGAATAACCACAAGCTCTTTCTCTTGGACCATTTTGTGCTGTCAAAAAATCAACCTTCCCCCCTGATATGCGTGTTTCTAATTCACACCCTGACACCTCCTTTTGCAGATGCTTTTTATTACCAGGTCCTATGACCACCCTGCCCCCCTCCATCCCAAAAGATGACAGTGCTTGTCCCCCTCCCCCCTCGCTCTTTGCCTTGTTATGACCCAGTGGTTGTTTTGACAGCGATTTATAGAGTTGAGAGGAGCTCTCAGTTCCCAGGTGTAAAATCCCATTACTGCCATGAGAGGCTTGGGGATACATTTCAGCAGTCTATCGAGGAAGAAATTCTCCCTTCACTCTCATTACATTTCCCTATCTGGAGAATATTAATAGAGAGAGTTGGTGTCCTATTCATAGTGTTCGCACTGTCCATATGTTCACCCACTTGCTCATTTAGGACAATTTTTTTTAACATAATTTCTTCTTAAAGGAGAATTATATTATACCGCTTTTCCCTTTCCTTAAATGTCTTTTAAGGTAGATAGATATAGGTTCTTGGTCTAAGTCCACACCAACAGAAGCTCCTCTGTCCCACAGAAAACACTGCTCCTGAAACGCCTTGTCACTTGTCCCGCCTTTAATTCCATGACTTTGTGACGCTACATAGCCATGACACACATTTGTGTAATTTATGCCTCGCAGCTAATTTGGTGGGTAAGAATCGTAAAAAAAAAAAAAAAAAGTTCAGCGGCTCTGTGGTTGTTAGCAGTGCTGGCTCAGGTGTGTGCAAGCTGACCAATCAGAGAAGGCAGGATATACAGACTGGAGGAATGAAGTGAAAACTGATGTGTTTTTTGAGCAATAAAGCATGTAAACCTATTCTAGTAGTACCCCACAATTCAATGTACCTGAAAATGAGCATAATATGTCTCCTTTAAAGTGAATTGTGAATTTGGCCACAGAAAATGTACAGCAGAAGAATGAGGTTCGTTTCTGAATAATTCAAAGGTTTTCCCAGTGTTTTGATTGAACAGCAGACTGCAGGGTTTAAAGGAATAAATGATTTCAGTATTGTTTGAGAACAGATACAGATAGGTACATTTCATCTTTGTCTGTCTGTTAGCAGGCAGTTTGTGGCTGATGCCTGGGTAAGCTAAGCTCGGTGGGTGGTCAAGAGAAAACAAGCAACAGTTCACCGCAATGCACTTCAGACGCTCTCCCTTCAACTGTCACTCGGTGTGCTTTTGGCAGAAGTGCTTTTAAATAATACCTCAGCATAACAAGTGTTTTACACTTTCATGTTCCCATCAGCACCATTTTGCGCTTAAAATATCCGAGCTTCCTGCAACGACAAGTTAGGTTCAGATTCCTCACGTCTTTCGCAGGTTGGGATTGAGCAATGCAGGCCAGAAGTAGGTTTTCCTCCACACACGGCCACACTTGTGATGGCGGTGACGGTAATGCTATTAGCAGCAGCATGTAATTTATGGAGTGTTGAGCCGGGGAAGTCTATGGGTGTCAGTTTTCACCCATTAAGCTCGACAAACTTCCATCCTCTGCATGTTGGATGACAAGTGTGTAACCAGTGCATCTTAGCAGGGCTGACACACATACCCATGTGTCGGCACAGACGTGTTTGGCATGACGTGAACACGAGAGGGAAATCAGACAGAACTGGAGCTTGGGGATGTGTTTGATGACACATGCAAATGAGCTCCTGAGCAATTTTAGGCCATCGGTGGAAGACTCTGATCCCTGCTACACACCTGACTTCCCTTGTTCATTCAAATCTGTGTGCCTCTCCACGCCCCCACATCCCATTTGTTTTAATGTTCCTTTCATTCACAAAATTGCTCGAAAGCACCATCAAAAGATTAACCCGCCATCTCCTCTGCTTTTTCCAGGCTGCCAGCCCCTACCTCTAAAGTACCTTGACTGGGCAGACGTGGAATCAATAGTGGCCGTGGTCTTCTCCTGCGTGGGCATCCTGATCACCTCCTTTGTCACCTTCGTGTTCATCCAGTACCGTGATACACCTGTGGTCAAGTCCTCCAGCAGAGAGCTCTGTTATATCATCCTAGCGGGCATCTTCCTCGGCTACATCTGTCCATTCACCTTGATCGCCCGTCCTACAGTGGCCTCCTGCTACCTGCAGCGGCTCCTGGTGGGCCTTTCATCCGCCATGTGCTACTCTGCGCTGGTGACCAAAACGAACCGCATTGCCCGCATCCTGGCAGGCAGCAAGAAGAAGATCTGCACCAGGAAGCCCCGTTTCATGAGCGCCTGGGCCCAGGTGATCATCGCCTTCATGCTGATCAGTGTGCAGCTAACCCTGGAGATCACACTCATCATCCTGGAGCCTCCTGAACCCATCAAGTCCTACCCGAGCATACGGGAGGTCTACCTCATCTGTAATACCAGCAACGTAGGCATGGTGGCGCCACTGGGCTACAACGGCCTGCTAATCATGAGTTGCACCTACTATGCCTTCAAGACGCGGAACGTCCCAGCCAATTTTAATGAGGCTAAATATATTGCCTTTACAATGTACACGACCTGCATCATCTGGTTGGCCTTTGTGCCCATCTATTTTGGCTCAAACTACAAGATCATAACCACATCCTTCTCTGTCAGCCTGAGCGTGACAGTGGCACTGGGCTGCATGTTCACACCTAAGATGTACATTATCATTGCCAAACCAGAGAGGAACGTCCGAAGCGCCTTCACCACGTCCGACGTGGTGCGAATGCACGTTGGAGATGGGAAGTCCGCGGTTCCAAGTGGGAGCAACAGCTTCCTCAATATGTTCCGCCGGAAGAAGCCTGGATCTGGCAATGCCAAGTGAGTGAACTTCTACGTTGTTCATTTAGCCAAATTCTCTGTTGTTTCTTGGGGTGACTGGCTAGACTGAAAATGACAAGATGCCTAAACACTCAAACCGTACAGAGAGTAATGAAAAAAAGAAAAAATCTTTCGGCATTTTCGAGATACATGTATCACTTACTGAAAGTAACATGCAGGTGCTTACTGTTTAAAGGAGACCTATTATGCTTTTTCATTCTTTCTTTTCCTTTCCTTTTTTTCAGTGTCATTATGTTCTTGTGAATGTAAATGTAAAAGAATGTAAAAGATCTTGAAAGTTAAAAAGGCCAAAGTCCACACCTCCTCTCTCCCGCTGAAAACACTGCTCCTTAAATGCCTCGTCAGTAGTCCTGCCTTTGATTCTGCGACTTTGTGCCATCACACTATGTCACAGAGCCATACACTTGTGTTATTTATGCCAAGCCGCTATTTTGGCATGCAAGATCTGATTTAGCACAGCTCCTCTGTTGTTGTTAGCTGTGCTGGCTCAGGCATGTGTGAGCTGACCGATCAGAGCAGACTGTGTATTCATGAGGAGGGGCCTTAAAGAGACAGGAGCAGAAACAGGTCAAGGGGAAATGCAGTGCTGCAGCAACAAACCGAATGAAAACTTGTAAACCCACTCTAGTGCTAACCTAAAACACAATTAGGAACCTCAAAATGAGCATAATATGTCTCCTTTAAGGATATCGTAAGAATATTTGAGTGTTTATGCTTGGTATTAATGGTTCAATTTGAACTTCCCAGTACCCCAATTTGTTTAAACTACATTGATGCACTGATATAGAAAAAGTAAGAAGTGAACATTGATTTATATTGCACATCCCCCTCCCCCTGAGAATGAAATACTATCAATGAAATCAAGCTAAATTCAAAAGAAAACTCAAGATGGGACATTTTGCTGTCATTGATTTTAAGCTATCAGTTAAAGTTTAGTTTTTCTCACCTTGAAACTAGATTTAAGACTTGCAAATAACTTTTTTGAGATCCACAGAAGTGACACATGGACAGGTGTCTAAAGTAAGGAGTGGGAGTTAAGAGTATGAGAGTGGTCCCCAGATGTTTGCGTGTTGTCTCTCACCCTTGTTATGCAGCCTGTCTAATCTTCTAACCCGTTAACACTCTAAACTGAGCAGCGTACTGTCTGCAAAGTGTCCAGGCTGGCAAATGTTCTGGCATGGGGGTCATTCAGCTCCTTTCCTGGAGAGCTGCACTGTCAACTGAGACGCTGACTCATTTAGATATTATATACAAGCAGGGGAAAAACGTTAAGACTCTCCCCTGCCAGAAAAAATCAGTGAGCTTGCCCAAAAGTCTATAAGGTACCCTGTGGAGTTTCTGATAAATAGTAGCGCTAAAGATGAACATAGTCCACGTAAGATGCATTCTTGCAGCATGTTTTTGTGCTATTGGCCACTTGAATGATCAAATTAATGTAAGAATGGGCCAAAAAGGCATCAGAATAGACAAGAACTAGCTTAAAGCTTATATTTATATTTCTGAAAATTTGTACTGTTTGCAACACAACTATGGATTGAGATTTCTCTCAGATGTTTTTGAGTTTGTTGGGTAAAAAACAAGGCCCGTGTGGCAGGTAAAAGAATCTGACGAGTGAATGGAACCTCTTGCCTCTATCGTCCTGTCGCTCCTGAGATGTTTTTGACACTGCAGCCCGCCAGGAAGGAGATCTGCCACCCTGCTGCTTTTAGTTTATCCTGAATTAACCTCACGTTCAACTTTTCTCAGCATGACCCCCTCCCCCACCTCCCGAACTAATCACATTCAAGCCAGTACTAGCTCCTTTTTGCACTAAACTCTGTGTCCTCTTCAGGCCAGTTCTGGCGCTAACTTATTCCAAATGCATGCGTCCCATCTTATGCCCGAGTAGTTAAGACAGAAGGAAATTAGTTTTGTGGCTCCTGATTCCTTAAACCCGGTGTCTGAAGCGAATTCTAAGATCATAATGCTGTCTGCAGCACATTATGATTCATTATGTTTGTCAAGTGCCACGGTTGATAAATGTAACGCTCTTTGGAGCCCCTGATTGAACCCCCCCCCCCCCCCAGCAAAGCCTGTTAATGTCAAGTTATGTGGTTATGAAGTATTTTAACATGTGTCACAGATGTTGAAATGCTGCTGCTCTGTTTTGTTCTGTTGCTGCTGTGTTGATGTTTTTTTTTCTGCACCCTACTCCCGGTTTCCTGTGATAGTAACTTAGGTCTTTATCTCGTTTATAGTTCTAATGGCAAGTCTGTGTCATGGTCTGAATCAGGTGCAAGACACCCTCCGAGGGGGGGGAATGTGTGGCACAGACTGTCTGTGCATGTGAGGAAACAGGAAGCCGGCTTGAATCAGACGGCGGTCATCAGGCCCCTAACTAACACCCCCGACCCCCACAGTTGTGAGCCCTCCACCTGCGACCTTGGCACAGACCCCCATCTCCCCCAAGAACCGCGTGGCGCTAAGCCTCTGTACAACCTCGCCGAGGAGGACGACGAGAGCGACTCGCAGCGCCCGCTCTGGACTCCGCCTTGCTCTGGACAGACACAAGGGCCGGAGTCCGTTTTAGATAAGCCGGCTTCTCATTTGCCCTCTCACTCGAGGGGCTCGCAGGGGGCTCTGGTGGACACGCACAGCTCCCACGTCCCTGCGCAGAGTGACTACACTGCCAGGGAGGCGATCCCTGCCAGCGAGCCTCCGAGCTTGACGCCCTCTCTGCTTCCCTCGGCCCCACAAGCGGGGGCGCTGGAAGACGAGGGGTCCGAGGACGAGGATCTGGACCTCTTACACAGCTACATCTATGATGCCAAGGAGGAGGGGGAGGAGGGGGACGGGGAAGATGAGGATTTAACTCAGAGCAAGCCAGCGCTGGAGGATTCCCTCGTTCTGTCGCCCCCCTCCCCCTTCAGAGACTCCGTGTGTTCGGGGGAGTCAATGAGCAGCTCCCCCACCATGGAGTCGATGCTCGGTAGCTTGGCCTACACCTCAAACACCCTCGGAGACTACGCACACAGCTCCTCAACACTGTGAGAGCAACGCAGGCGCCGGCACGGCCGCCGTCGGCACACTTGTGCATCACACAGACATGCATTTCCACACACGAGCATACACAGACACACTGTACAACGACATTATTTACTATCATTTCAAGTTTTTAAACTTTTGTTTCTTTTTTTTTCCCGCTCTGTCATTACGCTCGCTTGTATTTATTACTCTGCTTTTATCGGTAAGGGTTCAAATGAGAACTATAAGTAGAAAAAAACAGCAGGAATCGTCCATGAGTGCTCACTTTCCTGAAGGGCTGTCGGTGCACAAAG
The DNA here is from genome assembly GCF_904848185.1 of Acanthopagrus latus. Taxonomy (NCBI): domain Eukaryota; kingdom Metazoa; phylum Chordata; class Actinopteri; order Spariformes; family Sparidae; genus Acanthopagrus; species Acanthopagrus latus. The sequence goes on from NC_051060.1 coordinate 15,194,673, forward strand.
GCTTTCTACTGCAAAAAAAGTCTAACTGGGAACAGTGCCAAATCTAGTCAGCGCTCATGCCAAATTTTTAATGAAGTAAGAAACACTGAGAATCATAATAAAGGATGTAGCTGTGGTTCTCACGGTGCAATTAAAGTGGTCTACGAGAAGCAAAACAGGAAGAGAAACACAGTAATTTGTGCATATACGTGCAGGCTAAGATAGAATAAGCGTGCAAAGCCGGCTCTGAGGACTTTAGCTCAAGTGCATTTCACGCCCGTTCTGATTAGATCACGCGCAGGTCTGTTCATGTGCGCCGCAGCTGCATCGGAAACAAACAAACAACCATTTGCTTTTTTTTCATGAATTAATTGACTTCACCTCAGCTTTCTCTCACCCAGCCTCATCGCGATTTTTAAATATTACCAAGAGATAACGAGAAAAAGTGCAGTAAGTTGGTTGATTATATTGCTTTTTGTGTGCTGAACACCACTAAACTGAGATTCTGCTGATGACTCGCGCTGTATGATATATGATATGGATATGATGTGCCAATCAAAGTTGTTATCGACCCGCATCCCTGCTTTCGTTTTTTTATTTTGGATTGAAACGTTTTCTAACCACGGAGCTGATACAGGTTAGCGTGATTGTAGGTGACTGCGATGTTGTTTGTTCAGTTTACACCCGATCATTAAACTGGAGGACAAGTTTTTACGAGCGTGGGATGTGATACTTTTTTGCTCTCCATGCCGTGTTGATGATATTTCTCATGTTTTTTTCTGGGTTTCGCTGTGTCATTGTAATGGGAAAAACACACAGTACTTGTACGAGTTCTCAAAGTTTGTAATACTGTTAAGCCATCTCTTGTTTTTCACACAGGTGGTATGTTTGTAATACTAATAAATGTTTCTATATTTAGAATGTCAACAGAAGAAAAAAACAAACAAAAAAAAGAGTTTATACATTTTGAAAGCTGTCCTCAGATCTACTTGTCCAGGAGCAGTGTGTTTCTGTTTTTTTGGGGGTAACTTTTAAGCTTAAAACTTGAGTCGGCTGTATCCTCTTGAAAATATTCAGTTGTTAAAGTAACCAATGATTAGTTGCTTCTTGTAATGAGATGATACATGTTTCGATTTTTGCTTCAACTCTTGCATTATAAACTTAAGTAGTTTACTTGAGGTTAAGTTTCTTAGTTCTTTATCTATAAGAATGCAAATTATTTCAAAGTACGAGCCTATACAGTACACAGTGCAATTGTATTGTATTTTCCAAATGTTTTAAGTCTATTATAGTGTAAGTTGTTAAATGATTTTAACCAATGTAAAAATATACAAGGGTGCCACCTGTTTAACACTGTCAACTCTAGAATGAAATAGGCCTTTTTGTTTTGGGCAAGCTGAACAACGCTGTAAAATAAAAAACTATTTATATTAAGAAGACTGATTACTGCCTATGAGAGCCTGAAGAACTGGGTTTCCATTTGGTTTGATGGCAAAAGCTCCGTTCGATGTGAGTTTAGACCAGTGTTCACACAAAGGGACCCTTGAAAGGTTGACAAGCCCTGTCAAGCAAAACAATAATGTTTTATAGTCTCCATCTGCTTTAAGATGTGTTTGCATGTTGTTACTTCACTTAAATGTTTGTGTATAACGATCCAGACCAGTGTGTGGGATTTAGCGGCATCTAGAGGTGGGGTCGCAACTTTGCAACAAATGTACGACCCCTCATGTCACCCACCAGTGTCTGGGTTACTGGCAGTGCAACTGGACGAGGTGTTATTGTGCACCCTGGGGCGGGATGTCTCCAGGCTGCCCTTGCCGCTGGTCTACCATGCAGCCTGTACTCAGGAAGCCCCGACACTCTGCATTCACAAAGTAGTCGGTGTGTTTCCTGGGGACCCTACAGCTCACAATACACCATATCAGCCATGCCACATGCGCACCACCCTTTAACACCTGACAACCACTAAAGATACAGTTAGGAAATAGCGCGCTAACTAGCTATAATTTGTCTCTTTTGTGGTGTGATTAAACAGTAAATGCATCGTTTTGTTTAGGCTGTACCAGGACCATTACGTGGTGTTGGCCATCTTCATATGAGAAAACACTGTGGGTCTTAGGTCTTGGGCACATCAGTGATGGTTATGAAGGAGGGGGCAGGTTTCACCCAGATTTATACTGCTGGTCCAGGCTTGCTTCTCTAACATTGACCCACTTGTATTAAAAAAAAAAAAAAAAGAAGAAGAACTTATTGGACAGAAATTAACACCGGACACAAAATGCCCACTTATTCAAAGCATATTTGTTGTTGTTGTTTATTTTTGACATAAATATTAGATCAAAAACATCTGTAATATGTCTGATGAGGGAATCTAACATGTATCCCCTCCTCACACTTTTCTAAATTGAACACATTTAACTTCATTTTTTTTTTTTTTTTTTAATGGTTATTAAACATTAAAAATCTGACTGGAGCCGCAGCAGCAGCACGAGGAACCCTCGAACACATATCAAGTTTCTCTCACACTTCCGGGTCCTGTGACTTATCAGGTGGTTGCTTTGCTTTGTTGAGCGGCATCAGGAGGAGGAGGAGGAGGAGGAGAAGGAGAGTTAGAAAAAGGGGGCAGACGAATGTGATCCCTGTTGCGTCTGGTCCTCTCAGCCCCTCTGACCGGTCAGCAGCAGCAGCAGCAGCAGCAGCTCCTCACAGGAAGCCTTCATGAGCGAGAAAGCAGAAGCCAACTAAAAAAAAAAAGAAAAAAAAAAAAGTTTTGTTTAAAAGAAAAAAAAAAGTTCCGTCGGTGTCGGTTGTCAAGCATGGCCGGCGGCTCGGTGTCTGAGTGCAAGGAGTACTTGTTCAAAGTGCTGGTCATCGGGGAGCTGGGCGTCGGGAAGACCAGCATCATCAAGCGCTACGTGCACCAGCTCTTCTCGCAGCACTACCGCGCGACGATCGGGGTCGACTTCGCCCTCAAGGTGATCAACTGGGATAGCAAGACGCTGGTCCGGTTACAGCTGTGGGATATCGCAGGTAAGGACAGTGTTTGTAACTTTTATTTATTTATTAATTTTTAAAGTGTTACTGTGTTACTTTTACTTTCTCCTGCTATTTTCAGTGAACACGACTGAGGTGGCTTTTCCCCCTTACGAGCAGCAGCAGAGGTAGCAGCAAAGACCGGTCCATCATGTCACGCTCGTTGTCTTCTTTCCACTTTATGATCGCTGCATCTCATAATTGTCAGAGGAATGTAGGTCACGTTGTTATTACGGAGCCAGAGCGCCGCCCACCCCCTCCACATCCACCGCCCCTCCACCACCAGAGCTCACCAGATCGGTCTTGTAACACTTCCCTCTGTGACTTCATCTTTTATTATTTAATGCTGTTTGTTCAGACTGTGATATTCCCAATGTTGATCTCTGGTATTCCTGCAAAAAAAAAAGAAAAAAAGAAAAAAAAAAAGAGATCTTCAGCAAACTTCAAGTAAACTTGGCGCCCGGCCGGCACCAACCTGAGCGATCCAGCAGCTTGTGCAAGCAAAAAAAAAAAAGAGAGAGAGAGAAAAAAAAGTCAGAAGCAGGGTAAATAAGATCTTTCTCGCATGCAATGTGTTTGTCATCTCCAGGCAACTGAAAATATCTTGGTGTAAACAGTCTTGGAGACAACCACGCGCTTGGAAAAGGGACAGGTGAGGGATGGAGGGAGCAAGCGTGCACGACTAAGAGGCAAACAAAGTTTTGAAAAGGTGTCGACCGAGCTGATGGCGCGGATCAGCTGCGGTGGAGACGGCAGGACTTGTCTTTAATCGCTGGTGTCTGTAAAAAAAAAAAAAATAACTGCTTGGTCACGCATACTGTACTACTCATTAGGCTGATTTACAAGGTGTACTTCTATGTTGGGTGCAGTGAGATCACATGGCTCCAGGGCCTGTGTGTTTGTGTGCCTGGTGTCTCTAATGTTGCTGTGTTGCTCCTTGGACATCATAATTAGAGTTGCTCCAGGAGCCTGACTTCAATGAACGAAACAGAGATGAAAATCCCATTGGGAGGTGTTTGTGGCTGAGTGGATCAAGTACGGGAGTGTCAATCAGAAAGACCGGGGGATCGTGCCTTGTTTGGAACATATTCGTATCTACTTATTTTTACGCTACGCTTCATTCATTAGCTTTTGTTTTGTTGTATTGTAGTTTACTGTCACTGCTTGGCTAGGATGAGGAAACAAAGATAACTGTATAGATTTAGGCAACAAAGACACTTTGGTCACTGGTCTCGATTCCCTCTGGACTGCATGTCAAAGTGTCCTTTGGAAAGACACTGAACCACAAACTGCTCCTGATGTGCTGGTCGGCACTTTGCATGGCAGCCACCGCCATCAGTGTGTGAATGTATGTATGAATTAGTGTATGTCGCTTTGGGCAAAAGTATCTGCTAAATGCCCTGAATGTAAATGGTTAGGCTCAGGCAGGCATGGTTGTGGGTTCAATTAGACCCTTTCACAATGTAAAGCAAGTGTTTGAATAGGTAACTTCTCTCATGTGCTCATTTTCCCCGGTCTTTATCCCAAAGTCACTAAACTATGACCGTACAAAAAATGTGACTGGTCAGGCTCATTGACGGTTCATGGAGTCATGGATCATGATGTTCCAGGAACAACACTGACTCCATTTCATGCACATGGTCGACTTTTTCTTACACTCTTGGCGAAGGCGTCATTTGAATCGTGACCCTTTACAAATTGTGTGGCCTGTTCAGTCAGCAACAGTCACGGTACCTCCGAGAAGTTGGCATTTGTGTGTGGCCATATATTGTCTGTGTGTACATATATTATTTACATTGTTCAGGAAGCTACAAAGCATCTAGTGCTGCAACTTGCAATAATAGATTTTCCTAAAAATATTCATGATGGTTTGAAATCCACAATGTGCAAGTGATTTCAGACGACCATGGAGAACAGGGTTTGTTTCTAGCACATGTTGTTCCAACAGTGTTGGCCAAAAGTGGCTGGTGGTTACTGGCCCTCGCGGTAAAGTGTTTTATTGCCTTAGTGCCTGTAAGGGTTAGATTCTGCCTCGGGAGTCAGCCACTGTGGGCCATATACGTTGTATGAACATGAGCTCGGATTAAAAGGACACATTCAGGTTCTTTCACGTCTGCCTTTTAAAAAGTCTCATCCCTGTACTGCCCTGCCGTTAGATATGTTCTATTCATACGTTCGGACGCTGCCTCGGCTGTGCTGGTCCTCTCTCTCCCTCAATCAAACAAACCTCATATGCTGAGACAGATCAGGACAGATGGTTAGAAGACTGCTGTTTTTATATTTCTTCCATCGCTTACAGCGGTGACAGAAACAGAGAGGACAGTTGTGTGTGTGTGTGTGTGTCAGGGAGGGAAGGGGAGGGTTCTGTCTGAAACTGATTGGCAGTGTTGTCCGCGTTCCCCGCTGTCACTCGGTCCCTGGCAGCACAAGCTCAGTGTGCTGGGGCATCTGTGACTGAGTGCCAGGGAAGGCCGTCTGCCTGTCACAGCCAGACAGCACTCGATCAGAAGATCTGTGAGGGTAAATAAAACACTGACATACACACACACACACACACACACACACACACACACACACTTAGACTGATATCATTCATAGAGACAAGTGAGCACGCTTGCACATATTGGGGGTGGAAAGGGAAACGCTTCCACGTGCACGCGCTCTGACCAGAAAGAGAGAGTTTGAGGTTAGATGACAGATACCCAAACCTCCTTATTCACACCTACACCAAAGCCTGGCCCGAGGACACCCAGAGGATAAAATAAGTAGCGAGATGTGGGCGAAAGAGTGAAAGCTGGAGGTATATTTGCCAAGTCATTAAGACCAGCCATTAAGCCATTTAATCGTGCAGAAAAGAAGGAGGAATTATCCTGGCAATACCAAGAGCAACTTCAGAGTTGCTTTCGTCTCTTTTTCCCAACCTTTAATAATAATTACAGTCTTGGAGGAATGATAGTAATCAGAGGCTTGTACAAGATGGGGGCACCATGGAAGCTGGCGTGAAACTTCTCCCACCCCCTTCTCACCCAGAATTGCTACTCTCTCCTGGATATGTCTAAGCCAGTGGACAGGATGATTACCCCCGTGGCATATAGTATAAAAAGCTTGTACCTTGTAGGATCAGACGTCTCCCCATAGGAGCAGGGCTGCACGTTAACAAGGACGTATGGAGTGGTTTCCATCACAGAGCTGGCTCACAATCTTATCAGGCGAACCCAGTTGTACGTTAACCATTGACTTTTCCATGATAAACACCTCTTGGTCTCAAACACAGCCATTTTCAGCTTCAGAAGTTCAAGAATTTCTTTCCAAGTGAAACACTGGATACTTTAGCCCTTCAAGGCCTCTGAAAATCCCTTTTAATTGGAACCATTCATACCCCATGTTCATATTATAACCTGTGACGAGGTAGTACAGGTAGACATGGGTTGTGTTTTTCGGGGTCATTACTGAAAATGTTGGAAAAAGAGCTGAATTAAATCAATTGTCAACTAATCCGTTAATTGTTTGGTCTATGAATAGACAGAAAAAAAGTGACAAATTCCCAATCACGCTCGCTTAAGGCTCAAAACGACGTCTTCGTGCTGACAATCAAAAACCTAATAATATTCAATTTGCGCTCACTTAAGACAAACACCATATCCTCCCAAATGAGAAATCAAAACCCAGTTACGTTTGCTCGAACAATTAACTTCAGCGATTACTTGACTCTCTAATTTCCAGTCAGTCATCTAATTGATGTTTCTGCTAATTGTTTCAGCTCTATTTGGGAGCAAGTGAGCAATGCCTAATCGCCGGTAAGCAATTCAGCGCAGCTCAGAAAGTAGAGTGGTGCACACCAAAGGTGACACCGAGACCTTTTCAAGCGCGCAGAGTGACAAGCAGGTGGCACCACTGATGATGAGGGAGCAGAGGTTAATGCCTGTAAAGAGCAGAGCGTGAGCATAGAACACGCAATATACAGACAGGTGACGAATTCAATAAAAAGTGTCTTAGTGAGTGAGAGCTTCTGAAAGAACAGTCTCTCCTGTGATGATGACTTCACTATAAAATCTCCAAGATAAGGGGACTAAAAAAAATGTAGCATATACATACTTTTCATATTGGATTTGTTGTTTCTCCACGCATTTATCTTGTTTTTTTTTAAAAAATTTTTATTCAAATCCGACATGAATGAACTTTAACAATACTGTTGTTTGTTAGTAAGGATGTAAGAAAATATCTTCAAATTTGAGTATTGCTGTAAAGTTTTGTGATATTTATTCTCCAAACAATGGCATAGAGTTAGGGTTAGGGGTTAGGGCCAAGTTGCATTGTGGGTGATGTAGGCACCACGTTTTAAGAAGCAGCCCACTGGTTGAGCGTTAAAACAAAAAGATCAAAATCCATACAGGGGACCAGAGGTGTCGTCCGATTTTATTCCATGCATTTATTCCTCCTATTCAAACCTGGTGCCTATGATACCCACAATGCAACTTAGCCACTGACTGACATCTCTGGAGGCAGTTTATCAGATTGCATGCAGCTTCCTCTGGTGCAACAAAAGGCTTCATTCTCCTTTTTTTGTCTACATATGCTATACTTCTCCCCAAGACCTGTAAACACACTTTGAGTAAATACTGTTTACGTGCAAATTTTGTTTTGGCAGTGGTTTATTTTGTCGACAGTTAGATATCAGGGTTGTAATCACAGGGACTACTGTATCACTCAAATATACTCAAGTTAAATGTATGTGTGGGAAACACTGTATCTTCTACATTTACAGTATTGCAAAATATTGAATCATAACCTGTATATCATGATCTGAATGGTCACCAGACTTTAATGCACAGCCCTATAGTTGTCAGTAATTTACGGTAACATTCGCTACCAATAATGATTAAGACCTTGAAACATTTCCCCCCCTGTTCTGGATTATCAAAGCGATTCCAAAAGACTCTATGTAAATGATTAGTTGTACTGCGTCACATGTAATAACTTACTTAATTCTACTTAATTTTCTACAACAAATGTTATCGTTCTCAGCTAGATTCCTGCAGCCTTGTGCCAAGGCTTTACATTGATCAGCTGCCGCAAACCCTTCAGTCGATGGTGAGGGCGAAACGAGGGTGAAACGCGTATTAGAGGCAGTTAAGATTGTGTTGGGCGCTGAGGGCTGTAGTAAGCTGTAGTAAGTCACCTCTCACATGCTGCACAGTGGAATTTGAACATGCCGGTCATGTGTTTTTTTTTTCACGGCCTCTCTTTTAAAACTCGTGCTGAAGACTACCTTGGTGACTGCACCCTGTGTTGTCTTTTTTTTATTTATTTTTTTTTATGTCAGCTGTTGGGCGGGCGTGCGGGGAAGTTTCACAGCCAGTTGCCTCCTAACAACAGACGGAGACTGCTGCTGTTGCTACTGCCGTGTCTGGCTTGGACAGTTTCTATGGTAACCCGCCCACAGGATAGCAATATGTACGACCGTAGAGGAAACTGGGGTTGCTAGGGCTATGGATAATGATGAGACTTTTTTCTTTTTCTTTCTGTTTCTCCCACACAACAGAGATGATACAGTGGCTCCAACCGAAACCATTGCTCTTTCATCAAGTAGTTCTATAACCCCAGCGTTTCTGAGGATTTCACGCGTTCGCGCAGAATGCAACCGGCAGTCATCAGCGCGGCGGACTGAACTTAAATGTCCTTGTTTTAAAAGCCTTTGGAATTCCGCAGCAGTTCACCGTGTCCCTTTCTTACAAACTGATCCAGGAGCAGTTCTCTCTAGTTTGCAGGCATGTGGAGTGTTTGAGGCAGCAGCACACGTCTTTGTTCCCCCCCCGTGGTCTCATGCTCCTCCGTGGCATTCGGTGTGTGTAAATACTGGCATTGTTCATACAGCTCATGCCTCTCCAGTCTTGATTGAGTAAGCGGCGTATGACACGTGTTAATGTTTCAAGGATTAAGAAGGGCGCATACCAAATTAGTTATGGAAGAAGAACGAAAAACACGCCAGAAAAGTATGAATGCTGTTTAATTCATGTTTACTAATAGAGCACCTTTTTATTGACCTGGATCATCGATAGAGAAGCTTCCCACACAGATCCGTGACCCCCCGACCTCTGCTGTGATCCCAAAGACAAACTTTTAAAAGAGACGCAACCAGCTCGCTAATTAGAGCAGGGAGGCCAACAGAAACCTGGAGTGAAGATGGACAGAGGAATAGTTGGACTAGAATTACTGATCACCGCCAATTATTTGCAAAAATGCACATCCAAAACGGTAGGAATCTATATGTTGAAAATAGACAGAGCAAAATATAGATCGCGTCAATGAATTTGCCATGTTTGGCCATTAAATACCATTTAAGCATAAATCTGGCAGTAGGTAGGAAATTAATGTGTAACTGTTTTGTTAATTATAAATTGGCTGGTCCTAGTTTTTGGATTTTGGGGTTAGAGTTGAGGACTGTTTAGTCTTTGGGTGATTTAAGGGGTCTTTCGCTTTCTTCAGACAGGTCAAACACAAGATGGATTATTTGATTGATGCAGAAAATAAACTGGCAGATGAACGGATCACAGCCAATCGTGTATTTTTCTCGAATGCTGGGATGATGTAATGCTGCAGTATCCTATGTTGCAATTTCCATATCGATCATTTATCTGACAGTTGAAAATTTCAACACTTCCTGCCCTGATCTGATCAGAGACTGAAGATATGACGGTCGGTGAAAGTCTGAAGGGACAACTAGCAGTTTTTTTAAAACGTTAAACATCATGTTAGATAATTAAGATATCAGCCAATATTACCATTCAACCACTTCCTAGCTAACATTGCCCTGTGATGGCATCCATTACATTTTCACTTCCAGGTTTAAATCAATGAGTCAAACATGTGTGTTTATATTTTAGACTTAATTCATCGTATCTTGTAACGTGCGTCAAATGTTCAGGTTGGCTACAGTGGGAAGTGGTTGTTAAGGTTAGCCATCGTGAAACGGAAACAAACAGGTTGACATAAGGCCTGCTGTCCCTCCGAACTTGCATTATCTGTCATCTTCTCAGTTGCCGATCAACCAAGAGGCGGTTAAGTGAGAACAAATTGCCAGATTCTCTACGTTTAGACGACTTTCACAATCTATAACTCACAGCAGTGTGACGTTTCTGTTTGTCACCCTGAGTGTCAGAGGAAATTGGTCGCCATGTGGATAGGGTCTACAAGACGCAGCATCACTTTGGGTGACTTTGGTGAACATGGACACTGTTGTTTGAGTAACCACAGATAATTTGTCTTTGTGCGAAATTAATGTTGCTTTTTGTCTTTCCATGGGCTTTGTCATCAGATACATGAACCTAGAATATCAACGGCCTTGCCCTTGAATGACCAACAACATGATGCGTCATTCATTAAAGAGAGAAGTTGCTTTTACTCAACAAAGAAAACAGGAATTGCGCGGAACGTGCCTGCCGTGTTTGTTCATCAGCAGGAGTTAGTTCAGTAAATGCAGAAGAATGATTATCAGTGCTTACTTATGTGACTCGAAAGGTCAGGCATCGGGGGATTTGCTGTCATTTAAAGTTAGTGAACCACGGCACCCTTATCAATACCCAGATAACTCATTACAGCCTAAAACAGTCAGATGTCCATGTGTGCAGCGGCAATCGGTTATATTGATCGAGGCAAGTCTTTTTCCTTCCAGCCACTTCTCTCCCGGGAGGAGTGAGGTTAACACCCGCGACCGGCTGTGCGCTCACACATCGACCCAGCAGGAGTGAGCAGAACGTGTCGGAAAATCAAGCGGTGAATGTAGACAATGACACGCTGTCAAGGCCTCGCCAGCGCTCGTGTCCTCGGTGCCTGGAGCACATGAATGATCGTACTTATTCTCGATATTAATTTGATTATTCAGAACAAGAGTCAGAAGATATGAGTTATATGAATTATACTGACTGCATACGCATGCTTTTGTTTGGGCAGGTCAGCGTGTGCTTACAAAACCTGTTCCTTGTCCAGGTCGAGCAGGCAGAAATGAACATTTCAGTCATTGTGCCTGTCCTTGGTAAACTGTGTCCTTTAGCAGCACTTTGAGAAGGTTCTGCCTCTATTGTACAGCTTGCTTCTGTTGTCAGTGCCGCTCAGTGTCTCAATTGTGGGTAAACGTTGTGTTGGGCTCGGTCGGACCTTGCAGTTTAATTAAAAAAAAGCAGACACTGGCATTGGACGGGTGAGTTCTGCAAGGCCTGGATAAAAAAACGAAAAGCCTTATTTCAGTCCATCGGCTCTTTATCCCACTGTGTCGTGTCTCTGGTGAATTCACCTGGGGTTACATCAGCTAAAATTAGACTCTCAATTATGAGCAATTACTGTCGGGCCTGTGGGCCCCACAGTGTATTCGCTCTCTAGCTCACACCCGCACCGCACCACTCCAGTTCCTGGCGTGGTTGGGTAAGTACCCACAGTATAGCGAAAGTATGCAGAGAGAAGCTGTGCTCACACTTCCTCCATCCTTTTTCCTCAGTTCATTTTCTATATTGTAACTCGGCTCTAGTGGTGGCCGGTTTCCCGTCTGATACACTGTACAATTACACTTGCCCCTGTAGGCTTTCTGAAATTGGAGCGGCGTGGCAAAGATGTGCCAAATCCGTCAAAGTACGGGAAACCTGATGTAATAGCAGAGGCTGAATTTAAAAAAAGAAGTTGAATGAGCAGGTGTGTTTGAAGGTTCCAGTTTGTAGGATTTAGAGGGATCTATCAGGAGAAATAGATTGTAATATTCATAATTATGCATTCATTGGTGTGAAATCGCCTGAATCTAAGAACTGTTATTTTTTCATTATGAGTCTTTATCTACAGAGTAAGCTGTTCCTCCTCAATGTAGGTTTTTTTTTTTTTTTTTTGCTGCTCAGGTTTAGGATGGTGAGTCACAGTATACAGTATGATGTGGCATCTGCAACAGGATCCATACTGTGTGTTTTTATATGAGGCAAGGTCATGAGTTTTAGACTGGTGTTATAATTTTTCAGTTTCGTCTACAGGACATTTGTAGCTACATAAAAATAAAAATGTGCAACTAAATGCTTCATACTCAAATATGTTTATGTGCAGCTTGAAGGGGCCACAACTTTAATTTCATTGTGCGACCTTACGCACTGTTTTGTCAGGCTGTCTGTCCGTGCCTCCGTCTGGCGCTTGTCCCACTCTTGTGAATGCGGCAGTATCTCAAGAATGCCTTGAGGGAATTTCCTCAGATTTGGCACAAACGTCTACTTGGACTGGAGGAAAGGACTGATTAGATTTTTCGTTAGTCAAAGGTCACTGTGAACTCACAAAACTCTCACATTTTTGGCCACCACTTCACAATTCATGTCATGAGCACAAACACAATCGTAAAATTGGATGACATTTTTCATTTACAAGGTCAAAGATCAACTTACCTGTGACAGCGTAACATTCTGCAGAAATATTACAATTCTATATTACATTGTCTTTTTATCAGCCTCTTAACCAGGCAATTGCATCTTAGTGAAGTTTTTAACTTTTTTCCCTGAAGGGTTGAGTCTTTTTTGTTTTGTTTTACTTTCATTTTTAGTTTTACTATCACAACCCTGATATGAAGGGAAAAAAAACCATTGCTGCTCCCAAACGAAAGTCAGACCAACCCCTGCGGCTCCATCCAACTTTTAAAGTAAAAGTGCTTTTTATTGTATCTGGACAAACTTCTGTGAACACAGAACAGAAGCTGTTTTAACCTTGGGCTCCTGGTATAAAAGTGATTAACACTTTTCCTTTTTTTTTTGCTTGCAACCCAGAATATCTTAGTCACAGATAATGATCACGGCTGCTGCCTGCTCATGCTTGTGCTCTGTTCCCGCAGCTGCAGGCGGCATCGACACACCTAACCTTGTCTTGACGTGCAGTAAAAGAGGAAACTCCAGAGCCAAGTCACACAGGGACATAACAACTGATATGTTTTGGTTTCATTTTTAGTTTAGTTTCGACTGATATGCATACCACAGGGGGGTTATTACAGGACAAATCTGGCGATGGGCTGGGATTTTCTTGTTATGAACTCATTCCAAAACCAACAGTGAATTAATTTCATGTAATGGGAATGTTGCTGGACAGTACAGCGTGCAGCTGTTCAAGGACACAAGTTAATCTCCTTTTAAATTGAAAGTATGTTCGTGATCTTTCTCCAAGACGTGCTGGGGAAGTTTGGAGGTATTGAGAGAGAGAGAGAGACAGAGACAGAGACAGAGAGATGGGTTACCACGTTGTTGCTTTTGGCCTTTTCACAGGACTTCTTGACAACATGGCCTTTTACTGTCAGCCCAAATCTGTTTTTTTTTGGCTCCTCCAGATTGTACACAGATTGACTTCAGTGAGTCTAGAAAGCAAAAAGTCCAGAGTGACGCAAGTGCTGATAGGCTGGTGATGTTTGGATACGCAAATGGAAGCAATTCTCATCGACTGCAGTCTTAACAGAGCCTGAGAAAGGAACAGAAAATGGCCAACCCTTATTGTTAAAATTTAGGGCTTTTGTTTCTGAGAAAACTGTAAAAAAACAAAAAAACAAAACAAAACAAAAACATAAGTCACTGTACCACAGGAGCTGCACAACAGCACAGGGAGGTTTAATGCTGAAGATAATTGTGAAGGGCCACACTCCTTCATGAATTACAAATGCAAATTAAGCGATTTGAAGCGGAAATCAAGGGACTAATTGGAGAAGTATACTTGAAAGTGTGACGTCAGTCGAGTGTTACCAGAGATGCTTTTCTCCAGTTGAGCTGCTGAGTGTAGATTCACTTCCCCCCACCCACCACCACCACCACCAATGAGGTACTGTGCTGCACGCCTCACTGCACACTTGCGCTAAGGTGAAGTGGGCAGACTCGAAGGAATTACTTCTCGTCTGTTTCCTCTTTTGGGTTTAATTTTGATTGTGCTAACTGAAAATTTAATTTTTGTTACAGTTAACGAATGTTAGAGCTGTCTGCAGTCATTTTCCAATCAGGCGCTGGCATCTAAGAAACTACAAAATAATCTGTTCTCTGGCTGGTTGGTGTGATGTGATTCCAGTCAGTCGATTTAAACGCGGTGCCTGACCCAATGTTCCAACTCAAAAGCGATAGTATTTAACAACCTGGATATGAAGCTCAACAAACAACTGTTTTTTTCCAGAATTGCTGCTACCTTTTTTTTTAAAGGGGGACTTTTTAACTTGGCGCAACTGCTTTACATGCACAGTAACCTTTGTAACACTGTAGGGAGCATAAAAAGGCCAAAGTCCACCAACAGTAGCTCCTCTCTCCCACTGGAAACACTGCTCCTGAGAAAATTAACTTGAAAATGAACACAATATGTCCACCCTTTTAAGAGAAGTATAAAACAAACCCTACAAGTGGTAGAGCTGTGTTAAAGAAGAAGCCCTCCCATGCTGACAGTGACGCCCATATCCTGCTGGTAAATCCCCTTGATTTTGTGAAAAATTACTTCAGATCTTCTCAGAGAATGACTTAAAAGAATGGGCTTATTATTGGCCAATTACTGTCTGAATAATACTGAATAAGAAACTCAGAACATCCTTCTCATTGGCCATTTTTTGACCACATTTACAGTGGGAAAATTGTTAAAAGAATCAATGTATCACCATTTACTGCGACAGCGATTGGGGCAAGACATTTGGTTTTATCCTTGAGAGACTGTTGATGTTCAATCACATCTGCTTTTGAAGGACTCACTACATCCCAGCTATTAGCTGCTTTGTTGATAATTCAAATATCCCACTGAATTCTTTTTCCCCATCCCCTAGGTCAGGAGCGATTTGGGAACATGACGCGGGTGTACTACAAAGAGGCCGTGGGGGCCTTCGTGGTGTTCGACGTGACGAGGGGCTCCACGTTCGAGGCGGTGTCCAAGTGGAAGCACGACCTGGACAGCAAGGTGAAGCTGGCCAATGGCAACCCCATCCCCTCGGTGCTGCTCGCCAATAAGTGCGACCAGAAGAAAGACAGCTCCAACAACACAGCCCTAATGGACAATTTCTGCAAAGAGACCGGCTTTCTAGGCTGGTTTGAAACCTCGGCTAAGGTGAGAGGTCCGAATGTTAGATGGAGAAGCTCTTAGTCGCACATAGAGTATGCATAGAATTGATCCGTGCGCTTTTTACACACCTTCCTATCTATATGTTTGACACGCTTCTTTTTTTTTCAATATTTTCCACTGTCTTATGTTTTATTTCTGGCGAAACTGAAAAACTAGCATCGAGCAGCATGAAATTACCAACGTTAGCGCGCATATTAATGCTGGCTGAGATATGTTGCATCTAGGGGGGGATACATATTTCCATTTAAAGCTCCCAAAGTCATGGTCCAAACATGACTAGTATTGGCTCCAAATCTTATTTAATGCATGAAACGTGACTCACGCTCGTGGCAAATTCACTGTGATATGGGCTTTTGAAATGCCCGCATTGGCCGAGTCAAAATAAGAGCAGCAGCCAGACTTTTTTGTGAAGACGTTTAGCCCTTTTGACTGAATGGCTTCTTCACTGCTCACTGCAGACAGGAAGTCCTGCGGGGAAGCATGGTCCCTTCTGAATGGCGTAATCACACTGGTTACACTGTGGGGATTGTGAAATAGTTGCATGTACCATTTTTTTTTTTTTTTTTTTGGGCTGAAACACTTGCGTACTCGCTCAACAGTTGTTCACATTAACACTTTTGATCCAAGATTCAGTTTCAAGTACGGCAGTTTGTAAAGATAAAGGGATGACAATGAGAGCACTGATGTTTCTCAAGTCTTTAACTAATGATAATAAGGAAATTTGTGACAATCAAGTTCTTTCCGAATCCTGCTGTCGTGGCCATTCATGCATAACATCTTCGGATGTTTATCTCTCCAGCCAGTGGAAAGACGTGTCAGACAGCTGGTGTGATAAGGGTATCACGTGATGTTGATTGATGTCACAGCCCAGAGCTGTGAGGATTAGAGGGGCAGGGCTCGTGAGATAATGTTCTGTTGTGTTTTTTTTCCTCAACTTTGTTAGAGGTTTGGTTTCACTGAATTTGTGTGTTTAATGTTAAAAAAAAACGCGTCAGTTTTTTTTAGCGCCTGTCTCTTTAAGGGTCCCCCCTCTGCTCTGATTGGTCGGCTCACACAGGCCTAACCCAGCACCGCTTACAACAACAGAGCAGCTGTCTTAAATCAGTTGTTAAATGCCAAACTAGCCACTAGGCTGAAATTATGTAAAGGTGTGACATGGTGACATAGCATGATGTCACAAAGTCACAGAATCAAAGGTGAGAATAAAAATAAAACTAAGATCAAACTAGGCGAGGCTGGTTTGGTGGCCAACTCAAGGTTGCGTTTTCTGATGTCCTGGGAACTCAACAAATAACTTTTGACATGTGTATTTACAGACACCGACAAGTCCTGCGTAGTATCAAACGTAAAATGGTATCGATGTTGTTATATTTTGGGATCGTCATTCCTGATTCGAAGCAGTGCTTTAATGTTGTAGTTTGTACTTTGTTTAGTTTAATCTGTAAAATGTTTCACTTTCAACTGATTTGTTTGTGACCTGAAAAATGTCTGAGCCGTGAAACACAAGTACATTATTTCCCCCTGACATACAGTGAAGTGGAACTAAGTAAAAAGCCACTATTCAACTATGAGTGCCACAAAATTGTTCAGTGCCTCGGTAAATCTACCTGCTTCCCACAGCCGGTGTTGCGAGGCTTGTTGTGTCTGAAGAAGTGAAAACTGACTGATCAGCAGGTAACTGGTGTGAGAGCATGGGACCGACGCACATAAAGAGCTGCCAGTCGTCTGCATGTGCTAGCTCATGGTTTCGGATCATGCTTTGTAGTTTCTGTCTTGACAAGTGCTTTAATGACAGAAAGTCACATGTTCATTCCTTAACTATGAGCTGTCTCCCTCGTCTCCTTTTCCCACTGCCTTTCTTTCTGTTCTTGACGTGCTTTTGAGAGCGTTTTTATATGTCAATAAGCGAAAAGACAAGCCTCTAGGTTTGGCGGCCAGAGTAAACTTTATTGATTCATTCTAAATAACCTTAGGCCGTGCAGCTGGGTCACGTGCTGTGTCATGTGAAGTGTGTGTGTGTGTGTGTGTGTGTGTGTGTGTGTGTGTGTGTGTGTGTGTGTGGGTGGGTGGGTGTGTATTGAAAGCCTTCTTGTATATTCCCTTTCCGTGAGAGCTTTTGTCTTGTGTGCCTGTCACGCTGGTATTTAACTCGACCAACGTGTTGTCGGTGACTTTGCTTTCTGTTTCTATGTCGACACATTGCGCTGCAGTTTGTGCTTCCCAAAAGTTGAGACTCGATCACGATGAGACGGCATTGTTTCTTTGTGATGTTTGGTCGCTTTGGTGATTTGCTCTGGCCCCACACTCAATGGAAAAAAGAAACACAAGCGTTTAAAGGTTGGGGAGATGGGACTCATAATAGCTCATCTGATTGCCGTCACATGCACTTTGGATTAATCATGAAAACTCAGATTATGGCAGTACATTTGTATGTGTGAATAGAATACTTGGCTGCTTTTTGACAGATTTTTAAATATTTTCTTAAATACCAAGCCATTAGAATGTCAGTGGTAATGTAGCTCTTGACTTTTGCAACCTAGACATTTTCTGTTGAACAAGTAATTTCCAATAAAACCCCCATTTTTGCTTTTAAATGCACCTAAGCTCTATTTTTGATGTGTGGTAAACATCCTTGTCACTGTAGTGTGAAGAAATTCCATTAATATTCATTAGCTCTTCAACCCATGGGATGACAGCTTTTGGCCACGGTGTGAAGGACAAAAGGTAAATGGCGGGTTTTACCTCGTCTCTGCTTGCCTCAGGCTGGCTTTCCAATAACCACCTCTGTCTCCCAGCTGCTGCTTCTAAAAAGGCGTCATATAAAGTGTTTCAGTGGACGTCCAAAACTCTGAGTCGAAGCATTAAAGCTAAGAGAGGAAATTGACATCATTGATTGAGCTTATTGGTTCAGTCCTTTGAGGAGAAAAAGGACATGTGTAAATGTACAATAAGTATCACAAGTGTGATGTACTTTCTTCTCTTTCCCAGGACAACATCAACGTGGACGAGGCGGCACGCTTCCTGGTAGAGAGCATCTTGGCCAACGACAAAGGTTTGCCGTACGAGGAGAGCAATGGAGACCGGATCAAACTGGACCAGGAGACTGTGGCCGCTGAAAGCAAGTCGGGCTGCTGCTAACACTCAGTTCATTTGTAATTTTGCCATTCGCCCTGCCTTCGGCCAGCTCCAAAACCCTTTCACCCAGGTCGTGTTTCTCAGCCTTCTACTGCAGCCTCTCGGAGGGATATGTATTTTTTTTTCTTTTTTGAATCTTCAAAGCCCCAGGATCTTCTCCTCTCTGCACTGATGCCCGTTCGACCTACACATCCAAGTTCCTCTTCTCTGTCCTTAAGCCAGAATAGAAGCCTAGTTTTATTGGTATGTTCTTTGTGTGTGTTGCATTTCCCCGATTGTGTATGAACTCCACCCAGCCCTCCACACCTGAACCCTGCTGCCACTGAAGTCCTGGACTGAACCATGGCGCAAGAAGTGGTGCGACTAAACTGAAAGTTGAAAAACACAACCCGTAGCCTGTTGATTTCTGTCACCCTGGTCTACTCTCTCCTCAGTTTCCTTGTCGGTTCAGTATTACTGAAGTTGTTCCTTAACATTTTTTACAGAAAAATCATGTGTGTGTATCAGGCCGTTCTTTAGACTAACATGTAAAAAAAAAGGATGCAGAGATAACGAGATAAGCAAATGTTATCTATTCTCATATTGGTGTCATAAGCTGTCGTCTGTCTGCCATATTCTCTCTGAAATAATGTGCCATATTACAGTTCTTACTTGGTGTGTCAATTAGAGGTGGACTTTTTTGGTTCTCTCACACGTTTTCAAGGACTGACGATACAGTATTTTCAGAAAAAAAACGTATAATGGTACTATATCAGACTCTGAGAACTGTCTGCTCTGTTGTCTTCTCGTCTGTATAAAAAGTTAGATCTGATTCACTTGATGTATTTTTTTTTTCTAACATGTTGGGTTGTGCATTATACAACCGGTGAGTTGTCTTAAGAACAGAATCTGACGGACTACACTCTCTTGTACATAGGGGATGATATAAAACTATTAAAAGTATTCACATTAAATAAAAAAAAGGATATTTTTAACATGGAGTGGAGATTAAGTTTTCATGTGAAAATACTTTAAAATCTATGAGACCAAAATAGAATAAACATTTTAACAGATTTGTGTCACCTACTCGTGATTAGACTGTCTGATTAAATATATTTATGTAATGATTAAATGTGTTTATATTATGTATTGTAAGGTAATGTTATAACAAATCACTGGAGCAATGATGGCAACTACTTAAAGCATAGAATTTGGTTTGAAATACAGTGTAAATATTTTGTTTCTGTTTGGATTTTATGGTTTATTTTCCCACATGCCTGATCAGCTGATACATTTCAGGTTTTTTACTAAGTCGTAGACCTGTTGGATCAAGTCTACTGAGCTGGAATTATGTGAAACATGAACACATTTCTCATGAGTGTACTGAACAAGCAGCAATGCTCAGTATTGCCATGCTATAGCTGCGTTCACGGGATGGCCATTTTTTCCCCTGACATTGTATTCAGTTCTGGAAGCTCAAGTGTTGTGGTTGAAAGTTGTGATAATGTAAAGTGTGGAGGGACATCGGGCCATATATCGTAGTCAAACAATATATTTGATAACCCGTTAACCTCCGTAACCAACATTAGCATCCAGCCACTTCCTAGCTAAAAACGGAGTGTGTGCGAGGGCAGGCGGTCATGTGGCGCGGCACTTGGAAGCCAAAACCGTTCTGGGCTGAAAACTACTTGCAGATACATGTTACACAAAACGATAGGAAGAGCGTCAAAATAATTCAAAAATACTAACACACATCTTGGAGGCATTTATTAAGCCTTGAGGCGAAACACACTGGATAAAAACAAACGCAAATGTTAGCTAGGAAGTGGTCGAACCTTGATGTTAGCTAGTGGGTTACCAAATGTGTCGTTTTACCATGAAATGCAGCCCTCCAGATTTACACCATCCATCATCTTTTCAGTTGTTGATGAAATGCAAATAATTTGTCAGAAGCCTGTTTATACAATCTACAACCTGTAGCATAGCACCTTAGCATTATACCACCATTTGAGCCTCCTGTCCTGAAGGCGATGTCAGAGGACAGTGGTGGCCATGTGAATAGGGTCTGTAGCGACTTACTCTGAGTGGACTTCAATGATTGACTTTGAAAACAAGCCTAAATCTGAGTCGGACAATTTTTACAGTCAAAATTACACACACTGTATTTACATGAAAGGTCTGAGAAAAATTATTTTCCTCCAAGAAACTTATGGCACGAATGATGAGATAAAGCTGTATGTGCAAACAGTAGGCCTGGGACTGTGTGTGTGTGTGTGTGTGTGTGTCAGAGAGAGAGAGAGAGAGAAGGAGCACACCATGTGACTCCACTCAAGAAACAGTGTGTGATAGTCATCAGACTCTTTGCTCTCAACAATGCAGCTTGGGCTCTTGCACACACCTAATTGTAACCAGGGCAGAAATGCAACGGAGGCGTGCCAACAGTGTTGTGCTCAAGCATTACAGCAGCTCTCATTCAGTGCCACATTGTGCTGCAATCCCCACCACGTCAGTAAAGTGTCTCAGCATGCTTTTCATAGAGAAAGTTGAAACTATGACGGCATATGATGTCACTTGCTTTTTTTCCCCTTGGTGGTGACAGAATCCTGTGATTCCATATGAGCTATGACGTCACATGATGATGGTTTCTGAGATAGTACAATGCAATCCAACACCATGGCCTGGAGGCAAAATGCATTCTTTATGATGCCATTACTCTTAGGGAAATGTATTGATTAAACCATTACACATGAGGCTTCACAGTATATGCTGCAGTGGTATTGGAATACTGTCTTTTAAAAGGTTTAATATTGTTTATATATTATTTTTTATTAGTTTATTTTTTTATTAATATTATTATTTTGTCAGTTTATATATTAGATGTTCAATTTATGATATTTACCTTTTCTAGCTCTGGAGTAATTTACAGTAAGCAGCTGTTAAAGAAAAATCTGCCCGTCCTACACGATGGCAACATGTGACGCAACAGCCCCAGACCCCGCCCACGGCAGAGCTCCGTTACTTAGCAACGCATCAACTTTTCAAGAGCAGTGACAACCAAACAAACGCGCCTGTCACCTGTCTGTTAGCTCTGTTGTTTATAACACCAATGTCAAAGACCCAAGCAAAGAAAAAGGAGTCCTCCTCCAGTAAAGTCTCTTTATCCGACCGACAGACAGAGTGAGTTTTGTCAACGCTGGCAATTAGCGTCAATTAAGGTCAGCTGCCGTTAGCATTAACGTTAACGCTAGCTAGCTAACGCTTAGCTACGTATCTATCTATCTATCTATCTATCTATCTATCTATCTATCTATCTATCTATCTATCTATCTATCTATCTATCTATCTATCTATCTATCTATCTATCTTATTGATAAGAAAAAACTTAGACCTGTCTGTCTTTTGTCTGTTTCTGTAAGTCAAAAATCTGTACATCACATATGGCCATGTCTGTAAAAGTCCCAGTCTGTGATCATCATAGACAGCCAGCTTTATGGGCTCATATCACTTCCACTGTGAGAGTGTAAACAGGGATTTGGTGGGTTTACTCTAGACTGAATCTCTGGTACTGAGCTGGCTAATTCTGCTGCTAAATATTGACAGGAGGGAAGAACAAATGAAGTGAATAGCTACGTGTCCTCATCGTTTCAGAGCGGCGTCCCTCGTAGCCGCTTCCTCTGAGAGCCTAGGAGGTGCTTGGAGATGCAGGTTCTCCATTTGGCCCGAGTGGAATGATGCAGACGTCAACAAGGAGAAATGGGACTCAAGCAAAGGAGCTGATGAAGGAAAAACGAACAAGAATGACAAAAGTGTAAATGATGAAAACAGACGATTAAAACTCAAATAGATGATTAATTTATTTTCTATCAACAGTATGTACTGTACATTGTATTGCAAAATGCATAATTTGCTTGAAATTCCCTTTACATCTGAGAATAGTTTTGACATTATGTTGATTGTTTTTGTTCATTGTGCTTCTGGACTAAACATTTGCCATGTTTGCTTTTGTCTGCAGACATTTTTTGAAGATCCTGAGGGGAAAATTTCCCTGCCTCCATCTTTGAAAGTGCACTCCTGGAAGCGTCCTACAGAGTTTATTGTCAACAAGGTAATGCTTCAGTTTAAAATAAATATATTCAGTATACCATTTGTAATGGGATAGTTCACACCAAATGCCTACTGATGACAGTTATTCCATTACACTGTGGTGACAAATGTCACTGTTATATGAACCGTTATATATACCTTACTATAATATTAATGATAATATATACAAAATTACAAACTTTTTAATTTAAATACCTAACTTTATGAAGCCCCCTTGCTAGTCTCTGTGCCCAAATGATTTATAATGAAGTAAAGAAACAAGCAAATAAATAGGAACTGGCAAACTGAAATTTATGCAGTTGTGTCATAAACCAAGCGGTCATATAAATATACAAATCAGGCAGAAAATAGCAACAGCAGGTATGTTAAGAAAAAAAGATGCGTAAAAGACAAGAATAAAATGATAAAAGGAAGAATAATAGTTAATGATGATATTGATTAAATTAATGGTTGTTTACATAAATTACCTCATACATCATGATGATGAAGGTTCTCAGTGTTGATGAAGGTTATCCAATAAATCTCTTTCAGCTTTGGGAACAAAATTGATATATTTGCACCTTGCAGTTAACATGCAAATGCATGTCAAGAATTACAAAACTAAACAGGAGCCAGTATATGTGTCCAGCAGGTATACACATATAAGTGACACAATTGTATGAATGTGCTTTTTTATATTATATATTATTTTTATCATTATCTTATGTAAAAATACACATTAGCTGCTTCAAATGGGTTTTTGGATCACTGTTTAGAAACAGTGACCGATGTAAAGACAGTATTGCTTCCTGTTGCCTTTGGTTGATAGACCACATGGACTTGCATTGACTAAACAATTAGTCTTGTAATCACAAAAAGGAAGTTGGCAGGTTAATTAAGTAACTGTTGGCTGCAGCCATTACATGTATTAACAAAGCTTATTTCTTTGCCACACAGTGTGAAATGTAGTTAAGGAAATCTGCTCTCTAGTCGCCCCCAATGAAGTTTTAATTGCATCACTCCACTTTTCTGCTACCCTCTCTCAGTGCGCTATTGAGCAATTACTGGAAGCCTCCTGCTTTTTGAATTAGTCCTTGCCAGGTCACAAGCTGCCTTTTCACTCAAGATGTCAAAAGCGTTTCATTAATTTCATGAGATGAACGCGGGCTAATCACAAAAGCAATCAGCCGTGCGGATTCAGGCAATGGATCTACTGTGTATACTCGCTCTTCATCAAGTTCTATACCAGTCTGTATTTCCAAAGTTGATGTCATTGATGGAAATCATTCAGTTTGGTCCTCAGTACGAGTTGCTATGATCATGGGAGAAAACACAACCTCCTTTGACCTCACAGCAGATCCATCTCACCCCCATCTGACCCATTAATTCATACTTAATTAGTAACGTGGTAGAGTCTATTAACTTGATAGTGAAATATTCATACACAGACACAGTCCTGGGAGTATCATGGATAGGTTAGACCTCTGTAGGCCCTGGGATGATTTGGGAAACATTCAATAGGTCACATATTCATGTCAGTTTTAAAGAGGTGAAGGCAGACAGCAGTATTCTAAAGCTGGTAGAAAGTTTTGTCTGTGAGTCATCTGGCTGTGATGGTGCTCAGATTCTCACCGTGACATAAGTCATCGGTTTGTGGACTACCATTTAAAGCCTTGAGTTTGGCATGAAACCCGGAGTGACCCTATTTGGACAAGAAAGTGGAGCAGCAGACTGTACACATTGCTCCACTTCCATCATGATTGACGGTTGTCATGGTAGCAACTTATGAATTAAAAGGAAGCCACACCCTCAAGCATACCCCCCTACTTCATGGTAAATTCGGCCATAATCGTGCTGTATTGACAAAAACTTGAAAATAGTGATTGAGGCCATAAATGTAATAGGCTATTGTTCACTGAGGAAATAAATCTAGTCTTGTTTTCTCATAAGCTTCCATAGAATTGGACTGTGTATTTGTTATACTGTTGTTGTTTTGTGTCCATAATAGAAAAATGATGTGCTTTATTTTAGGAGCTCTCGGTTGTTGCAAATCAAACGACCTTTGACCTGATCTCCCCCAATGACCATCTGA
Source organism: Acanthopagrus latus (assembly GCF_904848185.1). NCBI lineage: Eukaryota > Metazoa > Chordata > Actinopteri > Spariformes > Sparidae > Acanthopagrus > Acanthopagrus latus. Next base: position 15,219,055 of record NC_051060.1, read on the forward strand.
TTCGCAGTGAGGTTAGTTTTAAACTGTTGTGTTCTCCTTCTTCGTTGTGGATCACGCTCACTTTCCACTAACTGGTATTGATCAGCACTTTGCTTGTGTGATTCAGATGTCAGACAGGGTGACATTTGACTGACAGAAATTAATTAGTCTGGGGCAACGCAATGCCCCATTGACTTAGTCAGTGATCTATGAGACCATTGATAATTCAGCCAGTAGATTTAAATATTGGTGGGTAGTTGTTAGGTTCTTGTTTACATTTCTCTCCTTTCTTTCTTCCATCAAGCTGATGAGGTGGATCATCAGCGAGATCTATATTGTTTGGACGCTGCAGAATCGCACACCTACAAAACGAGACAGGTGGAGACCTTGGGAGCACATCTACTCACTATGCAAGGTGGCGAAAGGTCATGTGCCCCTCTACAACAGCTATGGGAAATATGTGGTCAGACTCTTCTGGATGGTGAGTGTGATGCGCACATGTGTAGAGGAACACTCGAGGTTGGCGAAGATTGCGATGCATTGTTCAGCAGAGCCTGCAGGATGCTGAAGATGAGAGGGGAATGGGGATGGAATGAGGGTTGGAGGGGGGAAGGGATGAGAAAGTCTTATCCACTCAGGGCTCAAATCAATCAGTCTCACTGCTGTGCCAAAAGTGGCTGTGCTTCATACGCTGCCTGATGAATAGATACAGCTTAACAGGAGTCAGCTGCTTCACAGTGAGCAAGGCTCAAGTCGGATATCTTAGCATTGTAAGATCGTGAGAGCAGACACAACCCTGGGCGGGCTTTATGCACTGCATTATCGTGTGTGTGAGGATTTTAGATATTTTTGCCACGAAATAAAGAACCAGAATGCGGCTCAAAAGCTGCTGGCCTGTGAATTGCAGCATGTGCGTTGCTTGCCACAGATCCCTGAGTAGCGGACACTGCATCATTGTGTCATTTTCAGGAAGGGGAAATTCTCCCAGCACAACAATTTGGGTCAGCGAGAGAGTGAAAAAGACAGAGCTAAAAGTGATGGCGTTCTGTAACACTGTGACTCTTGCCTTGACAAACAGGCATGACACGGTTGTAGGCAGCAGTCCCCGTGCCAACCATAGCACGCTAACAGATGGTTGTTGAGATGGCATTAAGCGCCCAACCCCCCTCCTTCCCATTTCTCGCCTGTTTCTGCTCAAAGGCTACACCTTTTCTCCCCTGCTTATATGATTCTTTTATTGTTCCACAGCAATCTTTCTCCCGACCTCTTCCTCCTTCACACCGCTGTGACTATCAATCCCATTCTCATTTTCTCACCCTGCTTTTTTACTGCCCTGCAACACCTTTTCTCGCTCTCTCCTCTAACTTGCCATTGTGTGCTGTATTTACCCCATCTGCAAACACACTGAGCTCCTCCTCTGGGTGGTAAATTGACTAGAAAGTGGAAGAGTGGAGCAAGCAGGAAAGAGGAAATACTTGCCCTCACACTGTATACTGTAGGCTCGCATCGCTCGTGCACACTGCTCTGAGAGGCACAGCTGTGAATGATCGTTCAGATTATCACCTGCTTGTGCTGCTTCTTCTTACAAGCGGTGTGAAACTCCCCCAGACGTCCAATAGGCAGACCACACCGCAGGCAGCATGTAATAAGCTCTGACACCAAACATGATGCTGAGATGAAGGCACACGGTAGCTAACTTGAGAAGAGGTGTCGTACCAGAGATTTGTTTTTTGTTTACCACTTTTGATGCTTGTTGTAAGGATTTGTGTTACACCTGAGGAGAAATCCATTAGTCAATGTGGTAAATGTGTTCAGGGTAAGAAATTCTGTTTGTTACAAATCGATCTACCAAAAGCTAGAATTGTACCGTTTTGAAGGCTGCCCAGTGCACTTGTACGGATGTAATCAGACATTACTAGTCAGCCGGCAGCCCACGAGATGATGCATCAATTAGACGATGGTAATGAGTGCGGATGAAACTGCTGATAGCTCATCAACTGATGACAGTGCCCCTTTACTGCTCTTGGTGAAGGCGATGCTCCACTCTGCTCCGAGAGGCTCAGAGTTGCAGGTGTGAATATAAAGCAGCTTAAATATGAATCTGTGGATGCATACGGAAACAAAAAGAAAATTCCAGATTGAGGATTTTACGGATATGATGTCAAAGGATGAGATTTTTGACTCTTTTCTTTTCTGTGTGTCATCCTTAACACCACGTGTGCCATTGTTGGAAAACAATCTCAAACAAAAACAAACAAACAATAGAGATTGCCTTTATTTTGTTTATCTTAAGTGGTTATTAAGAGAAGATCATCATATTTGGCTGTCAATAATTCACTGTCACTAACAGTAAATCAAGTAACTTTATTTTACATTGAAGAGTTTGGCATTTTGGGAAAGCATTCATTCGCTTTCTGTCAGAGTTGCATTTCTTGCAAGACAAGCAGGAAGTTTCTGGTCCCAACCAAGAAATAGTCCAGCCGATAATCACCTGTAAAACTGTAATTTGATATTCCTACACTGGTTTATGTGAGAACATTACAAATGAGACATACAGGCGTTTATTAGTGAGCTTTAGAGGCTTTACAGGTTCTGGGAAGAGCCAGTCTAGCTGTGTTTTCTGTGTTTATGCTAATCTAAGTAAGCCCACTGCTGGCTATAGCTTCATATTTAGTGTACTGAAAGTACATAAAAACAGGAAACAGTTATCTATCTCTAATCAAATTGTAGTTGTTTATGTATAAAGAGGATGTACACTTACACTAAGTTTCAGTTTTGTTGCAGTTTAACTCCTTCGAACACACAAGCTGCAGTCTCTGAATTTTCCTGAAAAATACTTATCTACAACTACAACAGGATGAGAGTGGTGTCGATCTTCTCATCTAAGTACTTCACAAAATATGAAACTTTTCTTCAAAGGTTTACATAAATTTCTATAGTTTTACTGAAAATGGAAAACTAATATAAAGAGATGTCTTACTGATTGCTGCACCATGTCTTCCCTCACTGGGTTTTTCCTTTTTTGCTCCTAGGGTTGTTGGAGGAAGATAACAGTCGATGATTCGATGCCATTTGACGAAGACAACAACATGCTTCTCCCTGCCTCCACCTGTCAATCAGAGCTGTGGCCAGTGTTGTTGTCTAAGGCTCTCATTAAAGTGGCCAACACAAAGTGAGTTGGTGTTCATTGCAGCGGAAACTCTCTGAGCATCTCAGTGCTGCCCCAAGGAGTTGGGAAACAGTTGTTATAATCTGAAATTAAGAGGGCTTAAGAACAGACTTAACCTTATATATACCCTCGTATATACCCACCATACTGCCTGACACTAATACGACCACTGTAACACCGCACACTATGCTACTTACCCCATAATCACACTGTGAACTAACCCTGCTTAAGTAAAGCAGTATACGGGGTGGTACTATTGTCTAATTTCAAGTGCAGTTCAGTACATTTACAGCAATTCATAAGTAACACACAATGTCATCACATCCTTTGACCCTGCTGTGTCAATAGAGCTTTATTTTATGCTTTACTTTTAAAAGTTACAAAAGGGACATAGTAAGGTGTACATACACAGTTTGAAAAGCTCACACACCTGCAGAGCCCCACAGAATGCTGACTAAGCCAGACCTTCACTTGACCCGAGTCTCTGCCTTGGGCTGTGCTGTATTTGGTGACGGACAGGCAACATGTGCGTCTGTGATGGGGCAACATGGCGTGTGTAAAGGTGGCAGGTTCGAGTGTCCACAGAAGGTCGAGATATAAATGTTTCATCCAAGACAGGAAACAGAAGAGCCTCTCTCCTCGTGAATCATTCACGAGCCATAGTGAAAGTTATTCGGACTGAACTAGTACCAGCCTTTGCCCAGGTTTCTGTTTGGTCTCCATAGAAAAAGTCTTTTTGATTAAAAATGCTAAAGACTCCTTCACTTCTATGCTGTATAGCTTTTTTTTCAGTGGTTACAGATGGTTTCGCAAAGTTGTATTGATTTCACTTCGTTGAGTATCATGACTGGACTGGACAGGTTGGCGAAAGAATCCCAGAAGGACCAATTAGAGCTGATGCAGCCATCTGTTTCAACTGAACATCGTGTATGAAGGATACATTCGCTCTCTCACACACACTTCTCAAAATCAGATTTAAAAGTACAAAAAATGAGATTTTAACTAGTTGTCTCAATTTGATATTGATGTCTGTATACATCTAAGCAAACAACACCATACGCAAGAAGATTGGCTATTTCTCCATATTTACCCTTGTTATTCTTAAGTTGATTCCACATATAGAAACCACGAACTAAGAAGTTCAATTGTCTTTATGTGTGTTTGCTTCTCAGTGTGAAGTCTGAGGTCTGTGGGGAGATGGGCGAGTTCACCTTTATCCACACCCTTACTGGCTGGACCCCAGAAATCATACCTATGAAGTAAGATCCTCATTGATCTAAGTACATCTGTCCCTTTACATCTCTTGTTGTAAATATTATATAATCCTGATTCCAATAACTTTGCCTGCTGTGTTAAACATCAATTCAACAGAGTGTGATAACATACAGTGCAGCATACTCAATTGAAAACAAAATAAAGACAAAATATTTACTGCTTAGCATTTTTTAGTATACTGTGGCAAAATCATGCAGAGAATTGCATCCATCCACAGCAGTATGGAAAGGCACACTTGATGAGAAAATGATTGAGGTCTACAATGGCCAAAAGATGAGATGTATAATTAAGCAGGATGTGAGGCAATGTGGAGTGGAGAATCTCAGCTCATCTATGACAGCAGTGTTTTGGTGTGAAGCCTATCTATAGCTGAGCATGATGGTGTTTGTATTTCACATTGATTTGTGCCACATGGATTTGCAGTCCCTCTGTGCACATACCAGCAGATACAAAGGATTTTGTATAACGGAAAATTTTATGGCTCAGACTTTTAAATTACTGCTTGCGTTCTACTTTACAGGAGTATTTTTTGTTTGTTTTCTTGTGCTAATGGAAGCTAGTTAGAATAAGCAGTATAGATATGTTCATTATTCTGACTGACACTTTCAATCAGCACAGAGTAGCTATTGTTGTAATCCAAAGCTCACAAATTAGAGGAACTTGGTTTGTGTGAAGTTCAGCGGCCCTCTCTGTGAGGTGGAGTGCTTGCTGTAGCTCGTGCTTTTTCTCAGCCAGCTGACAGCAAAGGGAGCTGGCACAAACCACAGTGCAGATTTGTTTGTGTTAGATTTTCACGTCCTCCTCGTATCAGAATGACGGGGAAAGTGGCCCTTTAAACAAACAGCGAAGTGATGTCCTTCAATTGAAATAACATGGCTCTCTGCTTTCCCTTATGAATCACATAAAAAATGATGCTCACTGATTCTGGTATGCTGCTTCTCACACAATGCTGTTCACTTAAGTGTACTGAGATAACACATAAATCTGGCATGGTAAAGAGGTTAGGGACCTGCTCCAGCTTCTTCCCTCGCTGGCTTCTTCAATATGTTCAGTCGTGCCTGGGAGGTTCAGGTTTCTTTAAAAAGGTCTCTGTTATTTTAATTAGCACCTTTAATGTTTTCATGCTGTTTCTTATATTTAATGCATTATGTAAAGCACTTTGAATTTCCAAATCACAGAGGCTGATGTAAGAAAACATTTGCTTGGTACAGACCTCAATAAATGTCACATCATCATGATTTGGGAGAATATTTTCAGTGATAATTGTTATGCAAAGGGTTATATACAACTAAAGTAGGCCTGCCTTGCCTTCAGTAAAAAATGTTGAAGTAGAGAGCAGATTGTATTATGTACTTTATTCTCAAGCGAGAGAGAAATGCTGATGTAAGAACTGCAGCACATTGTACTGCATGGAGAGGGACAGTACAGTAACGGGAATAGAAGCAGCAGTGGACTTGATGCGAACACAGAAACAGCTGGCTTCATCTGATATCAGTCACGGCATTGTCAGTGTTGTTAGCTCAACAATAGACATGAGGGCTTAACAAATTCCAGTCAAAACTGTTTTTAAAACTGGCTCAAATATTATTTTTTAAACTTAGAAAAATAAAGTGATCCCCTGTAGTTTATGACCAATCCTAATTTCTTTATCCTCCTCTTAGGTCTGCGTACCTGGAAAAAACCTGGGATTTCTTACAAGACACCATTCCCATATTTACACACCCTGACAAGGGTTTGCCAGAAGAAAAGCCCAAGACTGGAAATAGAGCTGACAGGAGAGGCTCCTGTTATAATGACAGAAAGAGTAAGCCGCCAGAGCCGGAGAAAAGTAAAGGTCTGAGTTGTGCTACAGACACACACACACACACACACACACACACACACACACACACACACACACACACACAGATATATGAGCACAGAAAGGTGCACGGCTATGTACACATTTGTAGCCACAAACATACATCTCAAATACACACTCTGCTTACACGTGTAATTGAGTGAGTCAGTTAAATCAATCATCCATTAGATTGTGTTCATTCAGTACTTAACTACAGCTTATCAATTTATCAGCAGGCTGTTTGAAAAATTGTGTTTTGTGTGTCTGTGTTTATGTGCAGCAATATAGTATATATTATTGTGTGTGTGTGTGTGTGTGTGTGTGTGTGTGTGTGTGTGTGTGTGTGTGTGTGCGCGCGAATGCACAGAGTGAGTAAATCTCTATTCCCCTGCCTCTGCTGCATCCATAATTCAACCAGTATGGAACATGACAATGAATATTTCATTGTCCTTGCAGGAACTTGTACTTATCAATGATTCCATTCTCTTATGGCACTACTTACCCTCATACCTTTGCAACATTCGCAATGTTGCTTGTTGATTTACTAAAAAAACTCCATGCCTGCGGTCACTCTTGTGCCGCCCTGAATACCTCCATTTCGGTCTGCCAGCGTCCTGCTACGTCTTTTCCTGTTTCCTGCATCATTTCCTGTTTTCCCATGCTCATGTATAATGGAGCTCAGGGAGGGTTAATGCGCGTTTGGTGGACCATAAATAAACCAGCAGAGGGAGCAGTGGCAGGGTGAATTATTTGGTGTTCCCGCAGGGCAGAAGAGCCTCCATAGTCAAGTGAAGGCAGGTTTGAAACATGTCCTCACAAAAGAGCATGCGGCTCAGAGTTGTTTTGGGTCATTTAGGTAGAGGGATACGGTAAAGGTTTTATTAAGGTATAGGAATCAATTAAAAGATATGGCATTGTGAGTAGGGATTTTAAAACAGAGAAAAAGGTCCTCCTCATCCTCCGCATGTCAGTCATACAAGGCATTGTGCTGAATTTATGTTCTACAAACACAGTGTTCTTGAATTGTAATATGTAAAGATTGTCACAAAAAAACATCACAACATCTTGTTCTAATTGGCCAGCAGCATTATGAATTGAATGCCTTCTCTCTGGCTCTCATATTTGCCCACCTGCTCTCTCTGACAGAAATCTGTCCCTTGGTCTTCTCCAACAGTCCTACTTGTTTACAGTCAATAAATTGTTTTTGTATTCACATAATGGGATGACATACATGCGCACAGGGAAACGCATCGCATGGTGCTCATATACACACATGCAAACCTCAAATAAAACCTACACATTCATTTCTCTCTCACGGTTGTGGAGCTCACTGTCATATCCCATTGAAATGCATAAATTGAAATGCATAAATGTGTGTTCAGTGAACGAGCATCTTATCTGTTCAATTCTTAATGTGTAGCCTTTATATTAGCCGAGCGGTGCTCACTTCTCTTTTCGCCTTGGTCCTTCATATTGATTTTCCGTGTCTCCTGGCTCATGTGCCCCTTATACGATATACTCTAAGATGCACCATAGGGAGCAGGGCCGTCCATAGATAACCTAGATACTCTCTTGTTGCCTTATTTATACCCGTGGAGGCCAGTAGTGCTTTCACAACTCAGGGGTTTCATTTCACATTGATTTGGACTTTCATCAGCTGTACTTTTCTTTTATAGCTTGTACTAAATCGGTTATTTCAGTGTCTCTTTATAGCAATAAAGTGTGAGGTGTACAATGTCAGTCACTCTGTCAAAGTATATATTTTTGTGTGCTTATGTGTGTTTACCCATACTTATGTTGTCTCTTTTTGTGTGTTTCTCAGGTACTCCTGAGGTAGTGGTATGTGCCAGCTACTGCGCTTTCCAGCCCCATACCGATTCCTTTAGGTTTGGACAAATGGTACGGCTTATTTTGATTCCTCCCCTCTTGCTGGCTGTGCCCACAATTGCTCATTCAAAGCATGTTTTGTACTTTACTCACGCCAAAAATTAGTTTTGCACTTTCTGTAGATTGGAGTCAGACCTTCAATGCAGATTTGAAAGCATACAGTATAGAGATGCAAATGCAAACTAGCCTGGATTCAATTAGGTTAGAATGTCTTTCTGAGCAAGATGTGGACAGGAAGTGTAAACTCAGATGTTAGAGTTGTATCCTTGACTATGTTTGCATGCACACTAATATTCAAACATTATTCCAAATAAGACAGGATACCGAATTTGACACGGGTTATTTGAACAGTAAGTTATATTTAAATATTCCAAATTAGGCCTTATTTTGAATGTAACCTTTCCCAGTTAAGATGTGTGATGCATCAGTATTATTCAGGTATTAGGAGTGGAGATGCAGTTTTCTTGTCAGATTCTATTCAGGATCATTTACCAAACGTGTTAAGAAATTAGATTTAGATGGAGTATTCGGTGGCCCAAAATGTGGCGTAGTGCATCGAAATGAAAAAAGTTAGACGCACCATTGACACCATTATTCACAGTGAGTCTGAACAACTGGTAAGTGGCTCCAACCATTCCACGTTTCCCTTTTTGTAAGTGATGAATTATATTTTAGTTGGAGAATGGACAGCTGTATGTAAACTGGAAAATTCGAAGAATAGTTGTTGTCATTAGCCATGTCAACATTTTAGCAGAAATATTGTCTTTTTAAGAATAAGGAAAAAAAACCCCAAAACAGTCGTAATATTTTACGCATTTTAACTTTGTGACTGACCTTTGTATCTTGCTAATTCCTATATCCAAATGAATATAAAGTGAATTATTTATAAATGATTAAATTATATTTAATTACCCCACAAATAGTAATGATTTTAACTGTCATAATGTGACAACAATGTTGTTTAAAATGTATGCTGCTTTAGCAGTGATGACGACTGCCTCAGTCACCAGTGACTGGTGGAGATGAAACATAACAGTGCTTGTGACCTGGGGGCATGGTGTGTTCTATTTGGCTGCTTCACCTCAACAGGCTTCACTTGTTTAATTATTTATACCCGTGCTAAGCCTAATTAGTGGACGGTATCCAAGACTTTCCTCTTTTGGAGGTGTTAAATCACCTCTACATTCTTTGGTGTCCTTTTGAGAGTTTGACTTGATTCATTTGTAGACTTGGTTAAAGGTGACAGCAATTCTCAGCGTGGGAGAATTTTTTTTTAACTGCACTTCTAGATATTAATGCATGTGTGTTTATTTCTGTTCATTTGTTGCAGGCTGATTCCTCAAAGTTTCTGCGTCAGTACGGTCTGTCCTTGCTGTACAGCCACATTGTCCTGCTGACCAGAACACGGGCGTGCCTGTTGGAGGCACCGCCTAAACCTCCACCTGTGCCCCGATGGAAACTCATCCGCCCGCGCAAGACGATTGAGGTCACCGCTGAGCCACGCAGTGAGTGAGAAAAAGGAAAAGAGGCAGAAAATAATTTTAAAAATAAATTTAAGTCAGGAAATAAAGGTGGTGAAGGGGAAACCAGGAGGAGGATGCAGGGGAGGATATCAAACGAGTAGAAAAGCACAAATGATGTGATGGAGTGTAGGTGAATATCATAAATAAATATGAGTAGAAAGGAAAGCGAGTGCTAATGCAGGAGATTTAGAACCTACAGTACAGAGGGCACACAGTGCCGCATGCTAAAATGAAAAAAAGCTACAATATTTCTGTAATGAAAATAGCTGCTGGCTCAGGCATATCTGACATCAGCTGATCTCCGAGTGAACACAAAATGCAGTATAAAGAGTCAGAGTGTGAAAAGCAGTGCTGGCATGATGGTTGAGATATTTTTTTTTCCCCTTTTTTCTTTTTCGCAGAGCTTCCTTTGTCAAAACCAGAGCAGTTCATTGAGGTTGCCAGCCCTTTTCTCTCCTACCATGTCAAGAGTGCCATTTGCCCGATCCTGGAGCTGTGCGTACACCGAAACAATCTTAGAATTTGAAAGGAGATGAGTCTTTTCCGTCCTTGTGTTCCTCTGCTCATTGTACCAGTCTAAGAATATTTCACTGTGCTATAGCTAAACTGCACTCTGACCTCACTCTGCAGGAAGGAAAGCAAGAGAACAGCTTCCATTTTGGGATCTAAAACAGGCATTAACATGATCACATAACATGATAATGCATAATGATTTACACACTCACCTTTACACACACACACACAAACACACACACTTGACTTCCATGCTCCCACATAGGCAGCATTACAGCAGCCTCTGGTGTCATTTAATGTCTGTAATGTGACATCTGTGAGTCATTTGTATGCTCATGGTGTATTACTTCTGAATGTGTTACCAGTTTTGCAACCATGATTATGATGTATGTCCCTTTAACATGGAGCATGAACATGCATCTTTGTATGTCAGAGAGGCCAAGCAGAGTGCTCAGAAGAAGCGTTCCCACAGATCCCCCCTGGTGTCCATTGTGGAGAGGGAGAATGCCGAAGGCCGAGAAGGCTTTGAGTCTGATGCATCTGAATGCACCACTAGTTCACCAAATGGCACAACAGACAACATAGAGGTACATACAGTGACTCTCTGCAGAGGCACAAGTTGATGTATGTTAAATATTGATTGATATATTAATTACGGTTTTCTGGAGGCATTCATTTAATTAGCTATGAGGTTTGGTAAAGCCTTGATGATAGGAGCTATCCACAAAATGTTGTTGCCTCTTTTTTTGTTATTCCCTCTCTCACCCCTCTATTTACCCTGTAAGTATGCAGTTGAAGGCTCATCAGAATAGCTCTGTGTGTCAGTGACAACAAGGCTGCCATCCCCCAGTCTCAAAGTCACTTCTGTTGTCTCCCAGCCAGGCCACTACTGACCAGGGGCACATCTGCACTAAAGAGAGAACCAGCAAGGGAAGGGAGATGAGGCGGGGGGGCTTAAAGCAGCAGCAGAGAAACACAGACAGACAGAAAGACAGACGGATGCAGAGAGGAGGACAGAAGCAAAGATAGAGAGGGTGGGCAAGTGAGCAGAATAAGGAAGGAGAGGGCCTGCAAAATGAAAGGCGAGCCGTTGGACGGAGGGAGATGAAAGTGTTGCAGGAAATGGAGGGAGATGAGAAAAGAATCTCTGGTGTATGGTGGTGGTGAACGGGGCGCGTGGGTTTCATACAGGGAGAGGTCGTGTACTGCACTGATGAAAAAAGCAGTGCAATTAGACGATGAGCCATCAGTGTCTGTGTCTCCTGGGGGGTTCATTATTACACTTCACTCCTAGCGTACAGAGAAAAAATAGAGTTCATATTAATCGCCCTCTTGTGTAACTGTGACCAGTTATAGAGCGGTTAGGCTAGGGCAGTATGGACACGCTAATTTGATGTGTCGTTTGACGTGTGCGCACGCACACACTCATGCGGATTGGTTTTGTGTATTTGTCATATGTGTGCCACATTTTTTCTGGGCGTGCATTCACGCCTTTCACAAGCATGTGGTAAGTTACGTGCTGTACATCAAGTGAGAAGTGGTTATTACTGTTTTGACCTGTCCCACTGATTCTTGTCAGCCCTAGCCAACAGTATGAACCTCTTTTCCCAGCTGCTAGAATAGAAGAAGGTGCCCTCACATGATGCCTCTAATACCCTTAGTGGCCTACTCACTCAACTTGAGTGTGGGCTAAAGAATTAGATCCTGGTGGAACTGGGCTGTTTTAACATCTAATATGCCTGGAATGTGGTTAATCACTAAGTCACCGAAGCCCTGACATGGTTGCAGTTCTGTGTGAGGGAACTATGCTTCCAAAGACCGGCTCTTAGATCAATAGATTTCCTTGTGCCTGATAATTGTGAACAGCCTCACAGAGGCTTTTTTCATGTTTTTTTCATGTATGAATTTGGGAGACACTTCAGGGGGAATTCTGGAAGGAGTCTCTCGGAGAGCAAAGACTTCAGTCTGGCTGTGTGAAATAAAGCCCCATGAAGTGTGGGATTAAAGAAATGCGCCCCTCTTCCATCCATCAACCAACGACTGTGATTCGATCAGAGAAAATCAAGCTTTCCCCCCTGAAAGCAGCAGCTTAAAATCCCAGGAGCCCTGTGTGTACGGTCTATCAGTCTCACTGTCCTTTTATTATACACAGGTAAGTAAGTAAGTAAGCTATCTAATAAAATGTCATGCTGTGGGTGGACATGGCACCTCACGCCTTAGAGCTAGAGTTTTGCCCCGCTCCTGTGGAAACACACTCATTTGCATTTTTTTGTTGCTGTATCGGTGGAGAGGAGATCAAGTGTGCCTCCCGATCACAATGCCTTTATCCGTCTGTCTGGGTCTCTCTGGGTACTTATTCAAATGTTCAAATATTCAAAGTGGTGACTCACACACACACACACACACACACACACACACACACACACACACACACACACACACACACACACACACACACACACACACTCACTCTGACTCATTAGAGAGTCTTGGCTGGGGTTGCTTTGAAGTTACACAACACAAAGCCATAATTCTTATTCAGAGCTGGGTAAACTGTTGAGCATCCACCAGTTCGAATGGAGGGGCCAGGAGGGAAGGAAACTTAGTCTAGTTGATACAGGTGTTCTCCTCCGTGTACTTGAACCTAGCTTTGTTGTCAAAGCAGACAGAGCACATCATCTACTATCTTGCTCAGACAGAATAGTATTTGATGTTAGAAGGATTTGGTAATGACTCATTAGCTATATTTCTTGATTGTGTCGGGCAAGACAAGCATTAAATTAGCTGTTGAGTAATTCCCCTTCAAGAGGAATAACATGCTAAACAACGTGATAATGCCTCATCTGTCACTGACAGTCGCAGTAAATTAGAGCTGGTATTCCCTGGTGGTGTTTTTAGCAGAAGAGGAGCAGCCCCCTGTCACATTAAACCGTGTCTTGTGTCCTGTGGTGTTCAGTGAGAGCGGCGCAACACCACAGCTGGCATGGAATCACTAGAGGGTGGAGGCGTGTCTCTCTGGTAGTGTTACTCTATCAGCAGCTCACTGTTCATGCCTCTCTCTCTTTTTTCACTCTCTGTCCCTTTAGGTTACTGCAGAGGACAGGAAGAAGGACGATGATGACATCTCCGATGGTAAAAGCTGTTCCTTTGCCATGCTGCCCCCTCTCCCCCGTTCATCTCAAAAATAACCTGCACTGTGCTCAAATATTAGGCTGCCAGAATGGGCAGAAACTTATTAATTTGGTTTTATTGGAAATGATGAATGTACTGAAGGTCGCTGTTATTGGTTTACTCGAACAGCATCTGTGCAGCAGTCGTCCAATTAATGTGATTAGAAATATTTGCATCGCTCGCCTCCACTCCATCCATGCTGCCGTCGGTTGGCCAAGACACTTTGAAGAAGATAGAACTGAAATTATGCTTTATGACAACCAGCCAATTCCCTGCCTTCTGTCTGCCCCCGTTTAGTTGCTTAGTAACACCTGCAGTTTGAGTTAGCGGACCACCATTGCTCAGCAGCAGAGACGCTGGCCCTCGCCGCCTCAGCTCTCTGATCAGACTTCTCGCTTTTAGAAGAGCTTGGGGGCAGAGCAACTCTATGCGTGTGTGTTTTGGGCGGAGATGGTGTCCGTCTGTGTGTCTGTTACTTTGCTCTGCATGCATTGAGATAGTGGGAGTCAGTGAGTGGGCGTATGGATGTGCATGTGTGCTTACACTATGCCATTATGTGGGAGTTTGGCCAATTTGGCTCACTGTGTTTCAGATAATGATTCGAGTCTAGGATAACTTGCTATGAGTCACAAGAGGAAAAGCATTTTTTTTTCTCGCAGAATTTTGAAATGGGAGATTTCACAGGCGATTCGATATCTGTTTGGTCGTTAGCGTGTTATGAAAAACCCTGTTCCACTTGGAAGATTGGGTAGATTTGTATTTGCAGTAATGAGTTTTGTTTTATGATCCATCCCTCAGCCAAATGGCTTTATACGGCAAATCTGCTAATGTTTTATAAATGAATTTATTATCACAATTTGTTTTAATATGAACCTTTCTTACAGATTGCCCTGAAACTGCTATGAAGGAGCCGTTAGCTGAAGAAGTCTCAGCTCCTGTCAGACCCATCCTTCAGGAGACCTGGGTGGATTTGGATGACTTTGCTAAATGCTTTCAGTGAGACACACACACACACACACACACACACACACACACACACACACGCACACACACACACACACACACACAGTCACAAATACTATACATACCTGTGCACTGCAAACATACTGTACCAGTTAATAGACATGAACAGCCTTGAAATAAGGATGTTGATGGGACTAAAAATGATGTGATCAAGATTAGAATTATTTTAATCTCAATAATAACTGGCATGTGTGTTTGTTTTCCAGGACTCTATTGGTGTTCCATAAACCACAGATTTACCCGCATAAATTCCAGAAATCTCATTTTAAGGTATGGTGTGTTCCATGAAAATAACCCAGTGATTCATTTGCACATGTTCCTTCTCAGTTCGATATACTGTAATTAATTTATTGATGTCTGCAGAGCACCATCCTGTCCAAAACTGCAACAGGCACTGGTGGCACCAGATCATCTACACACTCTCTTACCACAGGATCCCACCCTGTGACTTCTGCTGTTGCAAGCCCTGAAGTAAACACACACACACGCATGCACATCAAGGATCATCAAATTGACACGTGGGATTAATGATGAATAATGATAAGTTAAAGGTAGAGCTCTCTTATAAAGAATCAAAAGTTATGTTGACAATATTTGATACTACAGGTCAGATTTACAGGGGCAGCAAAAAAATTGTAGTCATTTGGATAAAGAAGTCAGATCAAAATGATCCTTTTTCAGTCTTTCTGTGAGCAACCATGATGTAATTTTATGATGAACAACAGGAGTCTGCTACAAGCAGGGCCATTTGAAAGGTGTTGGTTACCTCACTGAGAAGTTGTAGTTGTGCAGCATGTCACCTGCAGCTCTTCACCTAATAGCTGATCTAACTTTTTCCTTTACTTCCTGCGATAATCACTGATGTTTACAAATGAATTTCAACTTGTGCTTTGCCAGGGAACTGCTTAAAATGTGAAGCTGCAGCCGTAGGAAATGTTCAGTCTGCATTAACATTAACCCTAATCCCTTTTACCCCAAAAATCATTCGTAATACTGCAGATGTATAAATGTTGCAGTTATCACAATGTTGGGCCATAGGCTCAATCACCATTGTATTACCTCATTTGGTGACAGATAGTGAGTTAACAGAAATGTTTTTAAATGAAAATCTTCAAGGTTTGGTCAAACTACTATTTCCAAAAGATGAACCAGGTTTACTGACGTTTATCGAAACACTGTTTCAGAATGTGAATCTTCAACAGTAGACCATAACTACCGGTCATTAATCTTAAATGCAGTGGCCTTTTCAGTGCAAAGCTTTATAAGTAAAGTAAGAAGGATCTTAAAACTGTATCCATGGTCTGCCAAAACAGCAGCAAATTAAGCCAGATTTGGTGTCTTTGTTGAAAGTGGTCCCTGAATTGTGCTCAGTGTTAGGGTCCTTGTTAAATGTGTGAAGCTCTCAAAGTACACCGTTTGTGTCACATGCATCACAGATACACACCTCTGAGGAGTGACAGAGTGTGAGTGTATGTGGGTAGTGGAGGCTTTTGTCAGACTTCTACTGTAAGTGTGTGTGTGTGTGTTTGTGTGTATAGACTTCTGAGTCTGCTCGTCATTCCAGACACGTATCCACTCTCTTCCCCTTCACTTGTTCTCTATCTGTCTTTCTGCACTTCTTTTTGTCCTCCTGCTACGTCTTCCTCTCTATCTCTCTCACCGATGGCTTCTTCTTACTAGTCTACACTTGCCGTCTTGGCCTGTCTTATTCAGGTGTCACCTCAAATGCTTCTTTAACTCACTCAGCTCTTTTTTGTATCCTCTTACTTCCGGCACTTACTTCTCTCTCTTCCGCTGTATTTTTCTCTGGCTTCTCTTCGACTAAGCCACTCTTCTATCAGTTTATCCATCATCCCTTCCTACAGCTTTCTTTTCTTCTTCTTCTTCTTTTCCTTGTCTGCCTTATTGATAACTAAGGCCAGCGTGTGTGTGTGTGTGTGTGTGTGTGTGTGTGTGTGTGTGTGTGTGTGTGTGTGTGTGTGTGTGTGTGTGTGTGTGTGTGTGTGTGTGTGTGTGTGTGTGTGTGTGTGTTTGTGTTTGTATTTCCTCTCCAGTGTCAAGAGGTGAGAAGCACTCACTACCTGTGTGTGGACAGCCTCCAACCTACCCAGATTCTCATCAGCTTTTCTGCTCTGCTTCTCTGGGGAGATACAGCTGAGGAGAGTAAGGATTTATCCAGACACACACACACGCCCACATTCACACAGACATACTCAGATACAAAAGGATTTTCTGCTAGTACAACCGATGTAAGGAGCTTGACTCTGGTCCCTAGCAGCAATTATAAGTCTGCTCAAACCCTAAGTTACGACCTTGTTTGGGATATACAGTATATTTAAACATTCATAATAAGTATGTTTGAACATTTTAAGAATGTGACCTGCCGTGCTTGTGATATTGTGAGTGTGGCGGCAAACCAATTCCTTCCATTTTTCTCTCCCCTCGTAGAAAAGGGAACGTCAACAGCATGTAGCTCTGCACTGCTTGCCGCCCAGCCGCACTCTTGGATAAACCTGCGGTCTCAGCTGCCGCTTCTCACCATCAAGACCACCTCCTCAAAAGCAGCCATGCTTAACTTACCCCCAGGGTAGGACAAGATTGATGAATACTGATGGCAGAGAGCTGTATTGATCAAAATGAAAAGAAAAGGCATTGCAGACCTATGTTCTTAGATTTACATTTATGGTAATTAGGATAACTATTACCTAATACAACAGTAGGATATTCTTCAGTAGATAATTTCATACTTACTGTAGAATTTTTTATATGGTTGTGTGTTTGATTGTTGGTTGTTATGTCTTGACAAATATTTTATATTGAGGCTTCACACTTGTGACCATTTTAATGTAATCATAGACTTACTGAATTAGAACTGCAATCCCACCAATTTCACACATTAAAGTGTTTTAACAGGTCTTGGGGAGCGTTACTGAATATGTAAAAAGTAGTATAATGCCTTTTGAGGCTCAAGAGGAAGCTGCATGTAATCTGAAAAATTGCCTCCAGTGGTTGCATTGGTGGCTGGGTTGCATTGTGGGTATTATACACTCAGTCCACTGGACTAGCATTGCACTGCTATAACAATGTAGGACTCATTTTTCTTCCTTTGGAAAACTTGTTGACCACATTACCCACAATGCAACTGTGAGTGACATCACTAGAGACAGTTTGACTGATCACACGCGGTTTACTCAGGAGCAACAAACACTGTTTTACATATGCAGTAGTACGTACCCTTAAAACCCGTAAACTGGTGAGTTAGTGGAGTTAGTCACGTGGGGTAATTCTCTGATGCCATCTGAATGCTACATTTGCTGAAATTGTCATATTTCACATATGTATCTAAACAAAAGTCAGCACACCTCATATTTCTTCATATTTTAACACTCTAAATCACCCTACACGCTCGTCAGAATGACACTAATGCCGCCAAGGTTACATCTTTAATTCGCTTCTTGGGAACCTGTTTTAAAAATGCACTTTTTCTCTTGCTTTTTTTTTTGTAGAGCGCCCCGGGGAGCTTTTTTGATGAAAGGAAGCGTTTCACTCTTGTTGTGATTTTTTACAGCTATGCAGAGATCTACTTAAAGCTATCATAAAGTGAGCAGAGGATATCTGCCTACCTCAGATGCTCTGAAAGCAGTAAAAAGTGTCTGTCCTAGTCTCTATTAATGGATGCGTCTTGGCCTAGAAGCAGAGGGCCTAGTTTCTGGGGTCAGGTGCAGGTATGCAGCAGTGCAATTACCACTGAGCCATAATCACACACATAGGCACTCAACTTATTGTGCCCACACGCCCCATAGTACACTCTATTCAAGAAAGAATAGCTGGTGTGTTCATGCTTTTTGAGATTATTAAACCATTATTTTTCTCCTTTTCTATCTCCATCTGTTTGTGGTACACCGGTTTGCCAGTGTGTTAGTCTCTTCACTGACCCTGTAGTCTTTCTTCTTCTATTCTTTAACTATTCTATTAATTAAGTAGTTTGTTGTCATATATGTATTTCTATCTGCCTTTCCTTCCCTCTACCTCTCCATTTGCCCCCTCTCTCTTTTCATCTCTCAACTACTCCTCACCCACTTTTCTCTTTCTCTCCCATCCACTGTCCTCTTCTTCTTGAGCGCTAGCCCAGCTCCGCCTCGGTGCTCATCCATCTAGTTAGGCTGTGATGGCTGAATTATGTAAAGTTAATGGGGCCAAGGAAGTGGGCTTCCACTCTCTCATGCCTGACCAGGCCCCATGAACTTAGCCTGGCACTGGGTAGAAAAGACGGTATAAGATAGGATACAGCACTTTGGATTGTTTGACCCACTCGGTCTTACTTGACAGAAACTGTCCGACTGTTAAGACTAGAAAAAGATTTTATTCTGTTGAATGCACGGTCGTTCCGTACACTTTCCCTCTAAGTGTGCAGTTACTGTGTGGCGGTAATTGTAATTGAAAGACATTTGTTCATTATTATTGAGGGGGCATTTAATTATAATTGGAGAGGCATCCAGTTCCCCTCAAGTCAAAAATGTGATTTTCATGTTTCTGCAGTTGAATGTTCGAGTTCTGTGTAGAGCAATGTATGACTTTGACACTGAGAGGCTGTTTCCACATTTATCAGCTGGAAGTGTAAATTTTCTCTGTGCTCTCTGAGAATCTGATTTGAAGAGGTGGACACACAAGTATGATTTGGGACATCACAAATAGTTTTGAATCATACACAAGTCTGATGTTGAAATCTGAAGTAGGAGAACTGACCATTATATCCGATGTTTAAGAGTCATGTATAGCGTGCTGTAAACCTGGAGAATGTGGTCCTGTTTTCAGAATGCTCAGTTTTCTCCCCCTTACAGGCGACACGTATTGTCCCTCAACACAAAGGCAGCGCTGGGCTACAACATTCACCTGTGCAGCACGACACCTTTCATCTTCGGGGACGAAGAAACCGTCATGTCACATCTTACCAAGGTGACTGAGGGCTTTAAATTTCAGAGAGAATCAGTTGGTGTCATTAGTAATTTCACACATGAAGTCTGTGGATTTGAGAGGTATTTTTAGTAGGTTTGCGGGATAAGGAATGCGTATTTGAATTGTCTTTATCCGTGGAAGCAATTTTCCAACTGAAGGGGTCAGCCACAGCTGAATTACTATACACCAAATGAAAGATTACGTGATATTTTCTGTGTTCCTACCTTTTTCCTATGTTCAGATTCACAGACAAACAAGACATGGATGCCTTCAACATCCTGTCTATGCTTTTCTGCTACCTGCTGCTACCAGAGCATGTACATTTCTGATATAAAGGGTGATATGCAGTCTCCAAGTCACTATATTGCTATTACAAAAGGCCCTGAATGGGGCAAGTTGTTTGTGTAGAAATACAGGAGTACTTAGCATGAATACCTCTACCAAGGCTGCAAATTTTGTGTTGGAACAAAGGAATGTAGAAATGAAAAAAGAAATACAGAAATACAGGACAGAATGTTTACAACCTGTTCCACCCTAAACTAGGATAATATGAAAAGTAAACAATCGAGCGTGAATAGATAGATTCAGAGGGACAGGTGAAATTGCCCTTGTTGCGTTGTCCTTGCTGTAAGATTTTTTGAATAGGATTTATCATAGCTTCAGTTCAGAAAATTTTTGTGCGACGGTTCTTTTACTTCATGACTTTTCAAAACGGATATTTGTGCTGCGGAATCATTTTTCAAAAGCATTTTCATGTGAGACACAATGGGCGCAAACACGTAAAAAGAAATAAAATGCCTTTATCTTCCCCATCACCCACAGTCCATCACGGTTTATATACTTATAGCAGATTTCCTGTAACAGCCCTAATGCACTGAAATGTATTCCCGTTGTGGGTGTTGTGCCTGTCTCTTCTATTTATCTTGCATTTTGTTTAATTTGCAGCAGCGAACAAACCCTAAATACAACCTAACTGTTTTAAACAGGAAAGTGCTCGTTTCACTGAGCAGGCCTCGTCCATCTTGAGGGCCCTGTCCAGAGTGGTGTCCGCCTTTAGCAATGAGCAGGAGCAGCCAGCAGCCAGAAGAATGCTAGAAGAGGCTCACTGCCCCCAAAACATCAACACCACCCTGAGAAAACACCAAAAGGTAGCTTGTTTACCTTGTTTGTCATGGTGATACACAGGTGTGATGTACTGCACTGTAAATTCAGTGAAAAGCTCACCTTATTTGCTTCTGACTGTGACCATATAGCATGTAATTTAAGTTAATAATATGTCAACGAAAATAGCCATTTTGCGTGTGCTTCTCTGTGTGTGTAGGTGTTTAACAATGCAGTTTACCACATGCTGTGTGAGGCACATGGCAGGAAGCTGACGGCAGAGGAGCGGTTTGCTGTACTGGCCCTCACAGCTGACCCTACACTCTTGGCCACTGACCTTAAAGAACAGCCCCCTGCATGTGAGTGCCGTTCGTTTGTCCTACTACATATGTTTGCGAGTACATGAATAAGACATTTACATATTCCTCATTAAAATTTACTTAATTTTTATTCCCTATTTACAGTGAATACAGTTGCTAAAATCAGTGCATAAAACTCTGTATTACACCTACTGTCTCTTAATTACACAACAGCAAACTGATTCAAATTAATTTATTTCAAAATGATTTCTTGTTATTGTGAAATTATACATCACATTATACCATATTTAACAGTTTTCTTAGTTCAGTATTAACTTGCAGTGTTCTGATGTTTCTCCCTTAAGTGGATGCAGAGTTAGGGGCTCCAGAGAGCTGGAGAGACAGGCAGCCAACAGACAGGGAGGTCAAGGCAGTCACCACTTTGCAAGCTGGATTCAAAGGGCACATGGTGCGAGAGATCTTTAGTGCCTCAAAACCAGGTAGACAACCCGTACACACATATAGGTAGTATTTATTCATGCATCATAGTCAGGTTTTATCTTTCATTTGACTAGATTGAAAGATTACTAGATTTTGATTGGATGGTCTTTCCTCTTTGATACTCCATGTTTCAGAGATCTGCAATAACACATCTGCAGTAACTGGAAAGTCAAAATAAAAAACTAAAACAATGGAATACCTGTGTTTCGTTTGTAGATTATTATTGTAGATTATTTGGTGTCAGAAAAACCCACACACCTTCTGTTCCTTACATTCACTGGTTGATTCAGCCCGATGGCATATATTGAGCCTCCAAGCAGAGGCACAAATATGTATTGATGAGACTGCCACTCTTACTAATACGGGCTGACAGATGTGAGGGGTGGCCACAAAGGGGATACACACACATGTAGGAAACACACACACTCACCATCATGCACACAACCTTCCTCCATCGACAGCCTAACTCTCTCAATATTGACAGCAAAAGGATGGGGAGGAGAGAAACACTGGACTGTTTGGAGGAAAAAAGAAGAGTTCAGATGGACAGAGCGGCTTCCCCTTCTGTAAATGTATTCATCAGTGTTTTTTTTTTGTTTCCTGTTTTCCTACACTTTCAGCGCCAGTGACGTTCTTGCGCAGGCTGCAGGCACTTTTCCTCAGTCTCAGTTAAATTATTTTTGATATCTAATTTCCTCCAGAGGCAGTGGTAATTATCTTACTTTGAAGGTGTGCCGCTGTTCGAAGGAAACAGTGGAGGTGACTCGGTGCCCAGACGGTCTCTATTTATTGCCAGGATCCAGAGCTAACTGTGTCTTCTACAGGCACAACACATGACCCTGTCACCCTCAGAATAGCTTGCACATATGGGAGTACCCACAGCCTCATTAATGCAGCACTTGCATAAAACCGTGCTGTGCGACAGCACTGATGGGATGTTGCTTGCCTGTTTTTTATGGCTTGAAAATGTGGTTTGAGCAACACCAAACATCCAAAATACATCCACATCATTATAGAACCCATCTGCTGGAAATGTTAAAAAATATTTGTGGTGGTTATGTGGCATTTGCATGAGAATACACACAAAGACACACACACCACACACACAGGCTGAATAGCTTGACTTCACAAATGGGCTTCTCAAAATAGTGGAGAGAAATAGTTCTCTCAAATTTTATTCATTACCAAGTCAAAGCACAAAGTGCAGCTTTCAGAATGCTGCTCACAGTAATGGCAAAACACCAATCATATTCTAAAAACACTGCCTGTCTATCTACACTTTGAAAAGCCATTTTTTTCAAAAGAAAGTAAGTATTAGTAGCCTTTTCTTATTTTGAATGGCAACATTTCCCAGCACATCTGTTGACACTGCTGACTACCAAAAACAGCCCGCAGCTCACCCCACATTTCTGTGCATCTCTCTCTTTTTTTCTGTCCTCCCTCTGGCTCTCATTTTTTCCGTCCTCCCTATGGTTATAAAGATGATAGGAGGTCTTCGTCTCTCAATAGCCAGCCTTGGCCTGCCATAATGGCAGCATCAATTTGGGAAAATTGGCCATTTGAAAAAGGGAGAGCTGAGCACTAGGGAAGGAGGTGGTGGAGGGAGGATGTGAGGACACCTATACCACATGTCAGATGTGAGAACATCTATCATGCAGCTGTCTCTTCCGAGCGCTTGTCTCACTCATATGCACAAATGCACACTTACTGACACACACACACCCATGAAAACACTGTGCTCCGTATTTCATCGAAGGTTGTGTTCTGTCACAGTGGTTACCTGTCTGGTGAGATGAGTGTGAAAGTTAATGTCAAGGTGTGAATAATCTGCTCCTATCACCTCTCACTGAATGAGGCTAAAATGCGTTTGCAGTTTCTGTTTCCTTCCCTGAACTAGGTCAGCTACAATAATTTTTTCATGTGTTTGACAGTAACATGGATTGTCTTTCATCTTTAATGGTGGCTGCTTTTCTCTCTCTGTGTTTGTGTGCGTGCACGTACATGTCATTCAGGCACAAAGGAGAATCTCAGTGCATCCAAGATCCTTTTAGACATGTGGCCGAAGGTTGAATCAAATAAAGAAAAACATGCTGCCCTGCTGTTACGGTAAATAAAGCATAATCATAATGCTCTGAATGATATCATGAAGTATAATGTGTCACACAAACACCTAACACATTAACAGGCGGGTATTCGTTCACACAAATGTCATTATGTGAGAGAATTTGAGGATTACGACTAAAGCCTTGTGCCAATACCATGTATATTCTACGGCATACGTTTAGCCTCACTGTTGCACCGCCTGCCCAAAATCTGCTCCCTCTCCTGGTTGTGGTGGCCTGTGGTGGCCAGGCGGGGAGCATTTTCCACATTGTGTTCCATCTTTTCCCAGTGGTACCATCTGCTGTTTATCCTCCCCTCGTTCCAATCGGCTAGCAGCGTCTGCCGAATGACCTGCCGCCTGGGGAAGTATGTGTGTGCATGAGCGTGGAGAGCTCGGTCAGTGTGTGCGCGGTGGGTGGGGTAGGGGTGTTGTGAGCCTCTGAGCATGCGTTTTTCTTAACTGACAGAAACATCCACTCAAGTCAAAGTTCATGCTGAGAGAAGTGCATGCACATTCCAATGCAGTCTTTGGTTTTACTTGATTTTGTTTATAATCACCTACATCAGACGGTTTTTGGAACTTGTTTTCTAAGAATACATTTGTTCATTGTCTTTTTGTGGTCTTAAATGTGCAACATGCAATATCTTAGTTTAAAACATTCTAAAACTAACTGACATTTTCAACCGAATGTGAGGACGGTGTCTTAAAGATGCAATGTATAGCAGCTGACCACCTGTTGAACTGATGTTCAACAAACAGGCCAGCATATTTGACTGTAGCTGCTGTTAGCGAGGTAGCATGATTAGCCAAGCATTTAGTGGTCCGGACTGGAAGCTGGGAGCACCAGGGGAGTGCTGGCATTTACACCTCTAGTGCTGAAATGTTTGCTCAAAACAGGCTGTCGCTAACTGGTATGCATGCAATTTCAGTAGATATCAGGCATCAAAACTGTCATTTCTTCACAATCTGTTTATCATTTAATTCTTACATATTGCACCTTTAAACAAAAAAATTAAAACGAAACATGTTAAGTCACATTAGCTGTCTGCCTTTCTCACTATATATGACTTTGAAGTTATAGCTACATAGCAAACAAATGAAACACACTGTTACCTTGAATAAAATTGGTTTTCTCTGAGTTTGATTATCGGACAAATTTGGGATAGTATAACTACACAAAGTAATAAAATATATAACAAAGGTCTTGTCATTTTCCTGCCCTTTTTTTGCAGAAAAGTCAGACGTTTAAGTTTCTAATTGTGGTCTGCACTTCTCTGTTTTCTGCACAGGTATATCATTGACCACCCTGAGACGAAAGCAGAGCTCTACTCCTGTCAGCAGGATGAATGGACCAGAATCACCTTTGCTGATTACTCTGTCCCTCTTCAAGACACAGCCAACTCCTGGGTCTTGGTCTTTAGGTTAGAAAACATTGTAGCTTAAAGGTTAGGCCTGTCATTGACAGAGGACTCTCAACCTGGCTTGGAAAACCTGAGTGAATCTAGGTGTAAATGACTGGTGTACCATTCTCACCTAATATCACAACGACTACTATTCGTTGGACTACTATTTGGAAATTCGGTTGGACCTTAAGTTAATATCTGGTGATTTTACATTTGTTGTGTTTGAAGAGAGGTGTTCCTGGTCCCTGAGAAGATGCTGTTGATACCAAATATCTACTCTCCAATCCCTAATTGTCTGCTGCACATTGTAAATAATGACACAGGAGAAGAGCTGGTCTTCAGCAAACCGGCAACCCGTGTCTATCAACCCAACAAGGTCTGTGGATGTTGTAAATCCTGTACGCCAAACTGTTATGTTCCTTTTCCTCCCAGTGTGCTTTTTACTGTGATTAATTGCTTCACTTTAGTAATGTCTCCTCCCTCTGTGTGCACATTCGTTGTGAACGCTCGGCTGTCAGTTGTGGTATAATAATGCTAGGAACAATTCTCCCTGGATCTCTTTTTTTCAGCTTGGTTATACCTTTGTAGCAGAGGCTGTCACACCCGAATCACTCCCTGTTGGAGCCAAGTGGAGGATGCGTTTGATTGGCTTGAGGGGACTTCTACCCAAACTGTCCCTTCAGACTCAACTCAGCACGTTCTCAGTGAGCGAATTCCAGGATTATTACATCCCCAATGACAAAAACCTCATATGTCGGTAAGAGAATTATGAGATGAATATTTAACATAGCAGGTAACCTTTCAAGTAAGGTTGCCAGAAAAGCCTCTTTTTCTAACACAGGGCAACATAAGGGATCCTCTGAGAGACTTAATGGTAACCACTATCATTTAAAACTTTCCCGCAGCTACTATGTGCAGGTGACAACAGACGTCCTGGGAACAGTTCAGTTTCAAACTTCCAAGCCAGATGTTTGGATCCGCCTGTCCATTTTAGACCAGGAGAAAGAGGTGGCCGGCAACACCGGAAAGGGTTGTTCAATAATTCCTGCATTCGTTTTCCTGGCCTACGAAGGTGAGCAGTTGATGCAGCTATCTTTCCCCCTTACTGAGTCCTTATGATACCTTGTGCGAGTTATAGGCTCAACTTCGAGTTTGTCTGGTCACTTAACTGGAAGCAGCATTTTCCATGGAATCAGGATGATAATCCTTGTTCTTAGAGCAATTGTTACTGCTCATCCTCCACCCATTAAGATCTTGGTTAGTGACTTTATAGAGTGAATACTTGTACCACTATTATTATTGCTTAGCCCACTGCTAATGCCTCTAAAGCCTTGGAAGTGCTGCCAGTGTGTCACTTATCATGATACTTTGTTACTTGCGCTAGTTCCGAAGTATCAACCATAATCACTTCCACGGCAACTCTCCCAATAATCTCCCCAGGAAGCATAGTATAGTTTCATAATATAACTCACCACTAAATATTTTATCCCAACATATTTTAGCAATTCAAATGTGTCACTTCTTTTTCTACTTTCAAATTCACTGAACACTTTTATATGCTCCAAGACCAGATTGTCAAATTCACCATCACAGTCTAAGGCTGTGTCCAAAATCAGTCACTACTCCCTTTATAGTGCACTACATAGTGACTACGCCATTTTGTAGTGCTGTCCGAATGTCTAGTGGGAAATATTATACCCTATATCAGGGGTACTCAAATACAAACCTTAAAGGGCCACACATTTTTTTTCAATGACTCAAAGGTCCATGTATTGAGGTCGGTCAGGCCACATGTAATAATACTGTAATATTCAAAACAAAATGTCCTTTTCATTCAAAAAACAACAAACAACAAAATTCTAAAATAAAATGTTGTTTCAATTTTAGCATAGATTGAATTACACAGTTGAATATTTCCTCTTTTTGTTTGCCTTCAAACATTGTGTCACTTCAGTCATGCATTATTTTATTCAATTGTGTCATAGATGTGATAAGATTCCTGCTTGCAGCTTGATATGACGATTTCAGTGCATTTATTTGTGTTGTGGTTACCTCTGAATTTTGAGGAAATATCTCTTCAAAATTCCTATGCTTCGTCTCATAATACCGTTTTAAATTGGAAATCTTCATCACAGCTTCTCTTGGCATATTGTAATGCCCCTTGTGGACTGTGGTGCAATGACTCTTGGGTATTCTGTTGGTATTGGTGTAATTATGGATCGTGAATGTGTTTGTGAAAGATGATATGTAAGATGGTTGTGGGTTAATTCATGTCGCTTGCTCTGTGATTATATGGTGTTGAGTTTTACCAAGGATGATAAAAAATTTTGGCACCGTGAGTGAAAGGGTGTTTGCCAGGAGAGACTTCCCGTCTGTTACACAATAGTAACAGTGTGGAGGACACAAACAGGATGCCCGGGGATTGCCCATGGAAGACCGCTGCCCTATATAGTGCACTCAAAGTATCCCACAGTGCATCATGAAAAGTAATGTACAAGTGATGGTCACCAACCAAGAAATATTTACCATCATGCATTGCGCTGTGGACAAATGCATGGAGGTTTCAATTCACGTTTCAACTGCGCGACAGTAGTGACGTCATTAATGACACCGGAGTAGTGTCCAAAAGTGCGTTTTTCTTTCTGCCAATGAGCTCACTATATAGTCCACTATGTTGAACTCCCTATGTAGTGACTAGGGAGTAGGGAATGAGTGGGTGATCTCATACACAGCCTTAGTTTTTTATTTTTTTCCCCTGGGTATTGGATTGATAACAGTATTTGTAGTTATTTGGTGAGAGATTAGAATATTACATCACACATCACCCATATTGAGCAGATATCAATACAGCAGGGCTCCCATCTGCAGCCATTTTTCTGCAGTGCTGAAGGGTGTAGTAAATACAATTTATGGGATTCGGCTCATGAATGGTCAAACATTCAGCAGGACCCTCCTTTCTTTTACCCTTTTCTGTCTTGCTAGTTTTTTTTCATGTTTTAGTAGTTCTCTCATGAGCCATCCACAGGCAGATTGATAGTGGCAGCACTTTACTCTAAGGTAATGCATATGCTGTAAAAGCCTTTTGTTTTTTGGTAAGTAGACGTACATGTATACATATAAACAAGATATCAGTACCCTTGAAGAAATGGTGTTTATAAAGGGCCTTCAAGCACATTGTTATCCTCACTGATCTTTGACTACTCACTATTTTTCCCAGAAACCATGTTACATGGTTTTGTCTCTCAGTAGTCTACACTGATGTACATCTGATACAAGATGGACTGCAGCCATTTCTTTTAAAAAATTGATTTGGTACGTTTTAGTGTCAAACATGAAACAAACTTTTGTTGAACTCTTGTTGAACTCTGGCTGTCATTCATCTTGCAGACATTCCTTTTTGAAGCAACAAAATCCAATTAATCATGCAGACTTGTTTTTGTCTGCTGCTCAAAACCATATTAATGTACTCCGTGTTGATAACCCTCCCCAAACACCAAATAGCTTGACTTTAAGAGTTGTGTAACGTGTAACTACTAGTGAGCTGGGATTAATGTTTTGGCAAAGGGGACTTTCAGGATAGTCGTTTTAGAAGTGTGGCAGTGTATACTGTAAACTCTGGATTAGTTGATTTTACCACCTCTTGGTTAAAGTTGTTGATATGCTCTATTTCTGGGAAATTGCCCTGTCATCACACCACTGTAATTACATTGGTAGGAAAATATTTTGGGTCACAGTCGTAGTCAATAGGAATAGTTGTGATGGATCACCTTATTCCTGTTGTGGCTTAATCATAAAACGTGTGCAGCCTCATTTTGGGCTCCCCTGTGGCAGTGAAAGTTGTCCCATAAATGGAGAAAGGCTAATTCAGTCTATCAGTGATTATTCTCTGTATTTTCATGAGATGTAAGGTAGGGTCAGAGATACTTTATTTAATGGTTCTACTTGTGCTACAGCAAAGAAGCAACTGTAATATAGGCTGCCAGTGCATTTGTCAATATTGGTATAAAGCCTGTATCTGGAAAGAGAAATTGTTTTAATTGTAATTATAATTGTGATGCATTTTTACTTGACTGACAGCCGTTTAGCTCGTCCACCAAACTGTATAAATAAGCAAATTACACCTAAATTTAAGTGTACAGTCATGTCATACATTGATAGAAAGCTTAGATTCCTGTGAATCTGTTCATTCAAACCATCTCCAAATAAAACAACAAAAGTAAGGTACAAAATATACCAACAAAAAAGACAAACACACTAACAAGCTAGCATGTACAAAGTTTGTTCAACTCTCCAATAAAGTGTCTGTACATTCAGTACAGGTATTTAGTCCAAGACACAGCATTTAATGATTAAATAGTGAAAAACAATAGTAAGCATGCAATCGTGGATAATTTTTCATGCTACACCGGAGATACTGAGATGACAACTGTTTGATGCCCACCTCTGGGCCTGCAACAGCCATTGAGTGTTCGTGTAGGCCAGTCACCAACTCTCCCTTCTTTCTCCTCTCTCCTGAGCCACTTACATGCCATCCTCTGGATGATTGATGTGTCATGTCACCAATGAGATTTCAAATCCAATAAGGAAATATGACAATATGATAAATATATGAAAAAGGGAGTTAATGTTAATACATTTTTGGGCGAATTGACCCTTTAAATGGTATTGAAAGTACTTTTTTGCTATGTCAGCATGATCAGTAAGGTACAGGCAGACAACTCTCCACTCAAGAGCTCTTCTAAAACCTGCCCCTTCTACTCTTCAGTCCACTTTTCAATAAATATTTCCATCAGCTACAAAAGGACAGTTTGCTGACCACGCTCAGTTTAGTATCTCTCTTTGTGCTGCAGGCTCCAGTCGCACCGGTGAGGAAAAGCAGAACCAGAAGGGATCCCCCATTCAGGACAAGGGTGTCAAGGTGGAAGACACTTCCCAGCAAAGCGACGGGGAGGATTGCACAGCTGGGAAATCAGACTCCTTGTCTGACCAGCCGCAGCCTCCCACAGAGACTATGGTATCACTGACAACTGCCTGCGTGGTATCTGCTGCTGCTCAAAACACTTAACCGATCTCACTTGCACACAAGCGTGCATCTCACTTTCTGTCTCTCTTGTCTTTCTCACCCACTTGCTCGCTGCCTGTGTTGATATCCATTTTTCACTGCCAGATACACAGAACGTCAGGCAGGCACACACGCACACACAAACTTACACACACCCACACACACATTCTCGCACAGACAAAATTTGCAAGAGGAGAGCAGCAGAAACTGGAGGGGTGGTTTTGTTGTTACTGTCTGACTTATCAGTGCTTGTCACAGAGCAGTGATATGTGTGTTATTTATGAGTCACTCGGCTGTCTGAAGACCCCCTATCTAACAGACCTGTTGTCATTGTTTGATGATTGCCGTATAGTATGCACTATATGTGTCTCAGGTAAACACAAAAACACACGGATACAGTGTGCACAAGTCCATAAAACAAGTAAAATCTACTGTGGCTTGTTTTTGCTGTTGTGACTGTCAGGCAGTTATTTAAAATGCTTCCTCAGTAAACGCTCACAAATAGGTGTTCATTTGACATTTACAGTAGTGGAATGAGACTTTTAACAACAATAACACATGCTTGTTCCACAAACCTTTCAAGAATTTTGCTTTATTCTCTCTAACAACGTGAACGGATGGTGAAACACGTCGATAGTAATGAGACAGCTCTCGTCAGATCCTGCAGATCAGATCAGCAGTGGGCCAGAATCAACAGCTCTTGATCAAGAGTAAGACCATTGATCAAGACGTGGAGCAATTAGGGTCAGTGATTAAAGCACTGCTTTGCACCGTGGGGACACACACGAGACATATCGATGCTCAGTAATTGTGCATTAATGTTGAAGGCTCCTGTTGCATAATCTGTTTTGGGACCGAACACACGAACAAACAGATTTGCTGATGTCACTGCAGCCATAGAGATATGCTGGAGCGTTATCGGTATTCGTAACATCGGACAACACTAAATGGCTTATATGTGGCTAATCTTGTGTTTTTCGAGAGTGTGTCCTGCTCTATTAGTTTGAGGCTCACCTTGGGATTTTATTGAAATTCTGTCTTTTTTTGTTCAGTGTGATGGATGTGGGAGTTGCCACCCCTGATATAATCTTGGCTAACACACCCTCTGCCTCCTCTCCTGCCTTTTTGCCAAGCATGTGCTTCTGTCAAGAGGGCAAAGGACAGCATGATGTGCGGTCCTTCTTTGAGGTCTCTGTGTCTCTCTGTGAATCATCAGCACTGATGCAGTTTACATCTGCATGTTCACAAAATGATTGGCTTTGCGTTTATGGGTTTTAAATGGCACATGCTGTATAGGTCTTTTTTGTAATGTGTGTACATGCTATCAAACTGTAATGGAGATGTTGTACACTGACTTTGTCTGTCTGTGTTTCACAGGGTCATAAGTATGTGGTGCAGGCAGAGGTGCTTTTTAAGAGCTGGGATTTGGATGAATCTCAGCTGGCTTTTGTCCATATGCTCAGAGACTTGGAGAAGAACGAAATGAGAGGTACACACTTAAGACAATCACAAACATCACATCAAACAGTCACTGAGTTGCCCAAGGGACACACGGGGAAGAAAGTCACTGTTCATGTTTTTCTCCCCTTAAAAACATAAAAACAAGGTTGGTTATTATTTAGCTCAGTAACATGAATCTTGATATGAATATCCCAATAAATGCCTAAATACGCATTATGAACGGTCCAGATATCACCTAATGTTCCCATAATGGGTCATGAAGAATTTCCATTTTAAGTTTTGCAGCATTTGAGCTCAGGGCTCTGAACTGATTTTCTAATGTGGCCTTAATATTTGTTTAAACACAGCTCAAGTTTGTGTTCGGTGTGAAATGTGACAGATACTCAGTAGGCAGTGTCAGGGGCCAAGGCGGACACAGTTTGTTCTCTGCCTCTGCTAGCCAGCGGCCTGTTAATCACAAGCCTAATGAAAGCCAAATGAATACAGCTGCTTGCGCAGATCACAGAGTGTGATTTCTTGTGCCCACTGGTCGTTGGCTGAGGCGTAATCCCATCCTCTGCCACCGACTCTGCTTCTCCCGCCTTTAATCATGCTGCGCAAATTGGATCAATTGGAAAAAAATCCGGGCTTTGAAATTTGCACGGGCTTCTTAAAAATTCTGAAGGGGATGAATTAATTGCGGCACGGGTGGATGTTGATGTGAAAGAGGTGCTGCATGGGTGACACATTTGCATGATTGCCTGAAGAGAGTGGCCTGCCTGCTGTCATTGAATTCTCATTCTCTCCCCTCTGTTGCTCCTGACAGTAGTCCCCGGATTTACCCATTCGGTTTGTGTGGCGTGAAATCTGAGGTTGATGTGTGTGTGCGTGTGTCTTTGTGTGGGAGGCATTCTTAAATAGCCAGATATCGAGATAGCAGGTGTATTTTGACTACAGAGGAAGACAATCCACTGTTTTTATATTCATTTCAGTAATGGTCATGCATGAGATGAACGCTAAGGATTTCTTACTGCACAGATGCGCCGTGTGGCCATCTAGCCATTTACACATGTTTTTTGTTCAATTATACATGTATTTTTTCAAACCTGTTCTCAGGCTTGTCCACGTGTGTGCATGTGTAGGCCAGTGTCCACACAAACCTCTGGTGGTTTTCCAATAAGCGTGTGGAAGTGGGTCAATGGGAAGTCAAATGAAGCTGGCTCTTGCCCCCTGGTGCCCTGGGAAATATCTCAGCAGGAAAGTGAATTAATTTCACCCAGTTAAACTCTCGGTGGTGAAGCTGTGCCCTTGATCATGCTCCCTACATGCTACATGGATACGCACGCACTACACACCATGCCAAGCTTTGAAACCGCCTTAACAAGCTGTTTAACAAGCTGCAGTCAAAATACAGTACTGCGGCATGTTTAATGCATGCACGCTACCACATCTCTGCCTTAAACCTCAGTATATACTGTTAAAGCAGTAGCCTTACATGCCATTGCGCAGTAGTTATAATTTCCGTTGACATTTTCTTCGCTGTGCTACCAAGAGAGCACATTTTTAGTATCCAAGCAAAAGCGTATTCAGGCTTTCATCAACCAGCGATACACTGGATTGAAATTTGGTCACCTGAAAGTCACTTCCTCAATACATGTATCAGCCTGACGTTACACCACCACAAAGTGATATTTAGATCCAGTGTGAACATTGAATTTCTGTATGACTTGAGATACAAGTAACTCAGTGATCATGCACCAAAGCTCTTCAGGCAGAATGGCAGGGTGTCAGCTGAATGATGGATTATCATGCCTCTCTATATCAGAGAAGTGAGACTCATGGTTAATGCTTCATCTAAGCTGGGGAGGATTGTGTTCATTTAAGATATAAAGTACAACAGTGCCATCTAGCACATGCTCGACCACACAACACATGCAGGGTTCTCACTACTCCCACCTCAGAGGAGCTTTGTGTCAAGCAGCATGTGAACAGCTGAGCTTCACTGACAAAGGTTAAGGTCTATGGACTTTAATGAAATTGATCAAAACATGTGACAAGTTTGGTTAGGAAATGTTAAGATCCCCCTCACGCATGTTTTAAGGCACATTCTGTAATTTTGTAATGTCTATCTGGCATTGTTTTTGCACAAAATGTAGTATAATTACAACATGATGTCCTTAAAATGGCACTTATTCTTCTTAGATATTCCAGATTATGTATCGGCAAATTTTTCCACAAGTCTGAGAATTGGCCACCTGTCAAATTAATTCTCAGAACAATCGAGGTAACACACTGTTTTACAATCTGCACCGTGTGTGACACCCTCTTAGACTCATTCATCATTCTACTCAGTGAAGCACAAACATTAGTCTTAATAACAAGAAGGGGACTTGAATTTGCCTGAATGTAAAGTATTCTGACTTTGTTGATCATGATAGAAAAAGTAAATCTACCTCATCTCTGTTTTGCAAAATGGAGTTCAAAACCGTGAGGATGTGAAGCATTCACCAGCTTCAGACACGCCAAGCCATGATGGACACAAATCTGACGGACCCAAAGCTGGCCGCAAAGGTGAAAGTGACAAGGAGAAGGGGAAGCAAGCTGCCACGTCCAAGTCTGCCACCCCACTGGTAATGGAAATGCTTCACCACAGACAACAACACTGTCGACTGCAGTTTATGTGTAGGATTATCTGTTTCACTCGGCAATGATATAAGAATGCTACACATGAAAACCCTTACATAAATCAAGGTCGAATGCAATTGGCAACACATGCTCATATGAAACACTGTGCACTGCTTCTGCTATCTTTCCACAGAGACATATCTTTCCATAGTATCCTATGTTAAAACAAGGTGCAAGCATACTTGTCATGTAAAACTTTCAGTGAAATTAACGTAAGTAGTAATTTCAACCTTTTGAATGGGAGGGTGTGGCCCTTCAGTGGAGTACACACTTCACTCCTCTTCACAGATTCCCATCCAAAGCGCACATAATGAGATTGTTGTTGAACTCAGTCTTGATGTCTGCTTTTATTTAATTTTTAGTTTGCTCTGTCAGGCAGGTCGGCATTTACATATTTGGTTGGCTCTGCTGCCCATTGATTATGAAATGTTAACAAAAGACCAGCGTCAACCGAATCCTACGACTGCCAGTATGACCCGTGCGTTTTTGCGCTGAACAAGAGACACTTGTCTTATCACACACTGTAATCTCCTGGTCTGTAATTGTCTCTGTAATGGTCCTGGTTTAGTAGCCAGAAACACAGCTGCTTGATAAACCTCTGATCCATGTAATAGGTGGCTTTTGTCTTCTTTATTCTCCACTGTGTTAAATGTCAAACCCAAAAGACAATGACATTTGAAAGGCAGATTTTCAGAATACTAATCCCCTTTAGTACATTTCCAATTTAATAGAATTTTCGTTTAGGACGTTTATGAACTCAAAATGATCTGTTACCTCCAACGAAGCCAACAGAGCTGAACAGGACATAAAAACCCAGACTGTGTACCAGACAGTCTGAGGTGCTTGTTGAAAGAGACATTCTCTATAATGAGTGTTGTGCTGCGGTGACCTTCGGCTGATGTTTTGTGCGTGACCATGTGCGTTACCTTTATGTCTGTGTGTGTGTGTGTGTGTGTGTGTGTGTGTGTGTGTGTGTGTGTGTGTGTATGTGTCTGTGTGGTTTGTGTGTGTCTGTGTTTGTACAGGGACTTGACTTGACTAAGCCAAACTGGACGCTGCGTGTGGTCAGCGACAAGGGCAAAGCAGAGAGCATCAAGGTGATGGACACAGACAGAGTGGACCAAATTAAAGCGTTTAAAAAAGCCTGGGAAATGGCTGAAGCAGGCCGATGTAACAAGGTAATCCAGAAGTTGTGTGTAATGGAGTTACATTTAGTAATAACTATCCTTAATAAATGATACATTTATAGCAAATTAAATGTTATTCCATGGTTATTTCACTGTTAAAAATGTAATGCTATATGTTTATTGAAGTGCAATTTGCAAGAATTGGCCACGTGTTGAATTCATATTCTCCAAACAAAAGGGGAGAAGAATAGCACCATAGTAACTGCTAACTGCTTCTAACCGTAGCTGGCTAGCTCAGTTAGCCATGAGGGTAGCTGTCCTACTAGCTGTCTTAAGAGTGCCCAGGCTGGCAGCCCAGAGCAATGGGAACGTGTTAGTGTTAACATCACTAGACAACTAGGGCTTGCTGGTTGGCATGCCATCTTCATGTGTGTCCGCAGCACACACTACAAAGACGTCTTTAACTTTGAAGTTGTATATTTGATATTTCTTTACATCCTGTTAATTAAAGTTAAATGTGCATTTGTAAAGAAATAACATTATTGATGTTATGACGTCTATGCATTGTGCTGAGTTATCAACTGACGTTAGCCTGGTAACTAGCTAGCTACGGCGCATCCCAAAGCTCCTGAGCTAGGTAGTGTAACCACTACCCCAAACCGCTGGTGCGCTAGTCTGCACCACTAGATGCATGGCTAATCAAGCTAACTAGCTAACACAGCTACGGGCCAATTCATAGCACCTTTAATTTTTGAGTGTTTGAAAGTAAAATGTTTAAATATTGCACCTTTAGGTGATTGTTATTTAAAAGTTGCTAGCGATATTAATAATTATTTGTACATTTTTAATAAATACCATCTAGTTCATCTATAAACATGGATGGATGCCCAAAATAAAATTGCAACTGATCTTTATAAACCTTTACAATTGCTAATAAATTGTTTATAAGCATTTCAATGTGTATTAAAAGTATTGATTTTCTATTTTCTGTTATCTTGTTTTGTAAATTCATTTTGATATGGCCCTCGTCTACACTCTAACAGCCACTACAGGCACAGTGTTTGATCTTTTTAGGCTTTACAGTCTCGTCTCAAGTTTCTTAACCAAGTCCAGCACGGAGAAAGTTCTGACTCCATCACAGACAGTGCAGAAAGCAGAGAGCTCGGTACTACACTCTTGTAAACTCACACACAGTCACACACACACACACACACACACACACACACACACACACACACACACACACACACACACACACACACACACACACATTTGGGCACTCTCTATTTCTGTTATTTGTCACATGCTGTATTATAATAAAGCTTTTTGCAGCTTCTTCCGGATCTGATCCTGGCGCCTCTCCCAGTCCTCCTGATCAAAAGCTGACAGATACTTCATGCTCCCGTCTTCGCATGGACTACACCCCCTTCATCAGGTGATCCACTGCTCTTAATTTTCTTTTTGGCCCGCTTTTTTCCCCCATTTATCTCTTTGCTCATTCTATGTCTTAGTTAGAAAACTCAGACTTAACTGAGAATGACGATCAGAGCAGTTTGTAACAGTCACTCACATTTTGTTACAGTTATATAGTTACCATACACAGAAAACTTCACATCTACGCTTGGAGGGCATAGAGGGAGAATACCACACAAACAAAGATGGACTCATCTTCTCAATGAATTTTTCTAACAAGCAAAATTTTATTTATATGTAGTCCAGCTTCCTGACATTGGATCACTCTGCTTTTCTAGCTTTGTGAATGAAGCCTCGTCTACAAGGTGTGATTATACCAGGAGGTCGTTTGTGTGTGTGACTGTGTATTTTCAGTGTACATTTTGCTACATTGGTAGCTGGAGGTACCAGTATTCTTCTCTTCAGCAGATTGGTTCATATCTGCAGGACATTGCGCATGAGTTCCTGTGTTAATGACCTTTGCTTCCATTGGTGCTGTGAACAGCAATGATATAAGACTGCCTTTGGCTGGCCTGAAAGGGGCAATGCATGGACACAGAGCACAGTGATGTAAAATGTATATATGTAGAGACATTAAGGGGAAGCTAAGCAGAGAACAAAACAAAAAGATATGTAAATTAAAAGATTTTCCAGATAAAATGTTTAAACTGAATCTTACAAATGTCAACAGTGGTGTACAGTTTTGTTATTATTGTTATGTTATTATTTGAGCATCAGCACATTAAAAATACAACACAAGTAATGTTACAATTAGAACAAGGTTTGTTTCTCTGCAGTTGTACAGAATATAAAAACATACATACTGTATAGTAAAAGAAACAGACCTCATCATCTCAACAACACATAACTTCTCATACAGAACAGGAGTCGCAGCAGTTCCGTGCCACTGGAGAAACAAAGCTCACACTTCATCATGATGTTATATAATTTAAAATATTTCATAAAGCGTAATTAAATAAATCGAGACAAATTGTAATATTGACATTTTTTTCTAAAGAATATAGAAGAATATATAATATGAAATATTGTGAATATTAATACATTGATATGAAATAATGAATAATGTTTTAACAATAACAATAAATGCAGCTGATTGTATGTAATGATGTGGTGGGTCAGTGTAGAAGTTGAATCACAGTACATTCTACAGGTAGCTGCATCTGTATATTGTCTTGTAAGTCAGTGAGTGAGCTTTTCGCTTGTGTGTGCGTCAACTTTTGACTTTAATCGTCGGTGTTCTTAAGGGAAGAGTCTCCCTCCCGGTTCCCCTCAGTCTCCCTTTAGTCTCCCTCACACCATCCCCTCCTCTCCTCCCTCTCCATGATAAATGAGATGATATTTGGGTCCGTTAATTAGAGAGCTATTTCAGGACCCCGATGAGCTCATGAGATGTGCCCCCTCTCCCGTCACCGTCCATCCTCTCCTGCTGTAGGCGTGTGCATGTGTGTTTGTGTGTGTGTGCCTACACGTGTGTGCCCGTGTCCAGCTGCTAATGGCTGCTGACACTGCGGCCTTGCGATCGGAGCTCAGCTCCTGAGGAAGAGTCTATTAGGAGAGGCTGATTAGTCTGCGGCACACCTCTTCCTCACAAAGGTGCACCACAGGGTTCATCATAGATTCGCACACACTCACGTAGGCCATCTTTATAGCACCATTACACACAGTGGAGGAGGTAGAACAGGACAGTGTTCATTAACAGAGTGAACTTCATCATCACCTGAACTGGCCTCCTCTCTTCATTAAGGTCAGCCTATAGGAAATAGGCAGCTGTATTTAGCACTTATAATCTCTCTTTGAATTCCCTTTGAGTGTGCACCTCAGAGGACTCCTCACAGTCATTTCCTCCCTGCAACAAACACACACACACACACACACACACACACACACACACACACACACACACACACACACACACACACACACACACACACACACACACACACACACACGTCCACTCAATGTATGTCTCTCTTCTTTCCACACTCACATATAAATGATATCCACATTTTACAATCAATTCTTAAAAGAGAAGAACATAAAATGGTGTTTTTCAACTAAAATCAAATGGACCTCTCAGAAATAAATCGAGATACTTGACTTAGGATATCAGGTAAGTTACATGACTGTGTGTCCATCGTGTCCTCTGCCTATCTCTGCATTTCCAGAGCCACATTTTTTTGCAGACACATTTCTATTTTTATTTGTCCTGACTGTGTCAACATTGTCAATTCTCCCGTCTTACAAAAAAGCCTGGTATACTTGGTGGAATTTGATATGCTTTGCTGCACTGTGGTTTGAGCTGACAATATATTTCTCAGTGACAGACTGGAGCATTCAAGTTAAATAAAAAAATCCAGCATTTAAATTATGTAATATGTCTTGTCTTATATACATATACACAGATTTTTACATTTATGTGCACACCCAGACCAAATTCCTCTGATAAACTCCATTCCCTTTACATAGTCCCTCCAAAATTATGCACATCTACAACACAGTGTTATATGGTGGGTTATCATAAATGAAAAAACACAGATGACAAAGCCTCCCCTCATCATTCAGCCATCTTTCCTTGCTCCAGGAAGCACCCCCAATATATATACAGCATATTCTGTATATGTCAGTTCTATCTCTAGACCAGTATGTCAGGCATTGCTACTACTAATCTGGCTGTTGGTGGCTTATTTGAAATCTCTTTTATTGATTCGGATTTTAAACATCATGTAAATTTTTATCTTGAAATAACAGTTTTCAATACATTTTGATACGGAACAGTGGCTTGTAATAGAGTGAATGTGTCTCTTTCTCAGCCACTCCACCCCCTTATCACTTGCTTCTGTGCTATATGACCTTGGTGAGTGGGTAGTGCCACAGTGCATTGTGCATTACACACAGTACCGAGCATCAGTGATTTTGGTGAAACTGGATCATATTCTTTGCAGAAATGTTGAGGCAGACTTGTTGATGTTGGACTAGTTAGTAATATTGTCTGGTTTGCTAAGTTATATGTCTTTTGATGGTGCTCTGGAAGTGTTAGCAAAGTTGTCCACAGCCCTTTTCACCAGAGGTTTAGCTGGTGGCATGGCACAGCAATTCATGTTTACCTCAAGACAAAGGTTGTCAAGGCATAACAGTGTAATGATGTGACAGGTTTTGACACTGACACCTTGGATTTGTAATCACAACAGTTGTGTTGCGCTCAGAATTTATACATAATTTGGCATTAATTTTTGAAACTATATAATCCCCAAAAGCCTGCATATGTACACATATAGTGTGTATCACTAAACTATCAACCTCATCACTGCACTGAATACACAGAGCCAGCTTTTCTGGGGTCTAATGCACTGTAACTTGTGGAAACATGACAAGCATACTCCCATATCACTGTCCCTGTTGCTGAGCATTTACATTCCACTTGGAGACAATAGTAACGAGGCCTAAAAGGTGACAGTGGATTAAGATGTGTATACACATTGTATCTTTGTATATGTCAGTAGACGGCAGAAGGAGTTTCCGGTGGTGATGGACACTCACACAGAAGAGATCCAGCAGAGAGACCGCCTGGAGAAGATACAGACGTACCGCTTGGTCCGAGACATTGTGCTGGAGCAGCAGAAACAGCAGGCGCTCAGCCAGAAGGAGCCAATTAGAGGCCTGGTGGAGATGTGTGAGAACATGCAGGTCAGTCGAGACAGAGAAAGACCTGTGTGATGTCTGAAAGTGAAGACGAAGGCAGTGATTGATTCATCAGTTTGAGAGTGAGAAATATGCTGCTGTAAGCCTCCTTTTCCCTCCGGTTAGACATCATTCCGTAACTCCTTCCTTTGTGCCTCTCCGTCTCGTCTCCAGGCAGCCTTGTGGCAGCGCCGCAAGAAGTTTCTCGACACTTGCGAGGCATTTAGTAGCCGTCAGATGGCGGCCGTGAAAAAGGAACAAGACTCACAACAAGCTCTGGGGGAGGCCCAGCAGGCAGTTCTAGAAAAAACAACCCCCACCCCCTCTGCCACCCAGAAGCCTAACAAACGTGCCAAGAATGCTGGCAAGAAGAAATGACGGCCATTGGCACTAACTTCCAGTCTCAGTTCTCTCGGCAGACACCTCTCCACGAGTCTGTGTTGAAGAATCTGCATTTAATCACAACATCTCAGCCTTCATACTGAATCAAAAGATTGTTGCTGCACCTTATTTAGAACTGATATTGTCTTTTGCTTAGGTCGTATGACTCTTTAAAGGGACAATATGTGGTTTTGGTGAAGAATATTAATGAGGCAATAATAAAAACTCAAGCTGTAAACAAGCTGCTCTCAGAGAAAATACGATCGCCTGAACACTGTTTGAGGCTAGAAAGGTGGCAGGGTCTGCCGCATATAAACAAAGTAAAACAGTATGAAATTGTGTTGTCCTTTAAGGTCAGTTTGTTTCTATTCTGATTGAAATGTCTTCCCAAAACTACACAGTGCACCTTTAAAGACTCTTAACAGTTAGCTTGGTGATGTTTGTGATGATTTTCAGCCAAAGATATTGTGTTCTGTTCCATATTTCATCACATTCCTTTCAACACAACGTGCATCTTACATCTATGACCTGTATAAACTGAGCCACTGTTCACCTGTGAGAGCAATGATTGTTCATTTCCCTCTAAAGCGTATCAAATATAACCCCTTTCAAATGAAAAAATGTCTGTGACTGGCTGTGTGCTGACATATGAAATCACTTCCTCTGTCATCGCAACTGAGAATGTCATGCCATCTCACTTGCAATCTATGGCTTTGACTTTTTCGATGCCCAGCATGCCTGATTATATTCCGCAGATCTTTTGTTTTCTTGAAGGTCGCCATATCGACTGTACGCCTCAAAGCACGCTTGATACAGCCAACCTCCCACAGGCTGAGTGATACCGATTGATCGGTTAATTGATATATTCATGCTGATAGAAGCCCACAAGACAGTCCAAGTTTATGGAAGAAAAAAAACGCAGCAAAGGTACATGGCAGATCTATATGGCAACATGGTAACTATCAATAACCCACAAGGTTGAAGCGGAATATATGTCCAAACAGATGGTTAGGTTTCTAATATGCATAAAACTGTTAATCAATAGAGTGTTTCTTTCTCACATTAATGTGATTTAGCGACCTAAGTGCCATTTTCTTTTTAGCTCAGTGTTTGGAGTGCATCCAGAAGGTCTCCATCCCACAGAGAGAGTCAGCTGATCAAGTGAGGAATGAGAAGCCAAATTGGAAATGAAAGGGAGGAGGGTGCCATCTAGTGGCTGCAGACATTAATAAATTCTCATTACTAGGGCCTGCACTGTGCTTTTTGACATTAATGAATAGTTCCATTTGGTGCTGCTGCATGAAGGAAATGATCATTACCCTGTGTGTGTGTGTGCATGTGTTAGAGTGTGTGTGTGTGTGTGTGTGTGTGTGTGTGTGTACAAGGTGGCGAGGATGAGAAGAGTTTGTTAGTGCCTGCTTGCCTGTGTGTGTGTGTGTGTGTGTGTGTGCAAAGTCATCCTGCAGTCATCTGCTCCTGCTTTTAAAGCTTTTAAAATACATCTTTGTAGGAAATGACTTCAGAATGATAAAGGGCCTTAATGTGGAAATAATGAGATCTCAAGAATGCTGTACACACAAGCAAACTCAAGCTGCCTTCCACACACACACAACAAACACAATGTCTTCATGTCTGCATTGCTCTGCTTTTCATCTGCTTCGTTATATTTCTTGTGTTCCTCACTGCATTTTCTGTCTCTCCTCAGTCTGTCAGGCCTCATCTAGCCAACCACTATTTTCTCCCCTTGTAACTGCATGACAGAACTAATCCTGAAAGCCTTGTTCCTGGCACAGAACATTCCCTCTTGTCTCCACACCGTTCCCTCCCGCCCAATTCATTCCTCCCCTTTCTAAATCATTAGCTGTTATTTGCAGTTTTCCGCACACACTCGGAACCACCTCCTCCTCCTCCGTGCACGAGGTGTGTATATGTGTGTCGCACCGTTCTGTTGTTGGGGAGAGAGAGAGAGAGAGAGAGAGAGAGAGAGAGAGAGAGAGAGAGAGTGAGAGAGATCACCCAACACTGTAATTGTCAGTGACGTGTGTGTATTAACGGAGAGGCTGTGTGTTAATTGGCAGCTGTTGGCTGGTGGTTTTGATGCAAATGCGTTGTGAGCGACTGAAGAACTCTGGTGTAACCTTGAAAGC
Source organism: Acanthopagrus latus (assembly GCF_904848185.1). Lineage (NCBI taxonomy): Eukaryota > Metazoa > Chordata > Actinopteri > Spariformes > Sparidae > Acanthopagrus > Acanthopagrus latus. The sequence continues at coordinate 15,261,792 of NC_051060.1, forward strand.
AAGGGGACAGCCGGCCGGCATGTGTGTGTGTAAACTGTGTGTGTGCATTTGACTTCCCACAAGTAATAAGAGAATATTTGATTCCTAAATGGACCCACATAGAGGGATGATGAAATTAAGCGAAAGCAGATCCACATTCCCCGAGTGGTGTGGAGACTGCGGTGGGTCTTTAATTCACTTTCCATTTTGGAGGTAATAATTCAAGAATGCCTTAATCAATTTCTTTGATGTTAGTTATGTGAATGACAAAAGGGCATTCTAACTTGCGGGAACTGCCTGGTCCTTCTATTGCAACATCTCTGTCGCATACAGGCTTCTTTAGAGTTGTACTGTTGTCTTTCGGTTACAGCGCGACGCTGTTGTCAGATCTCATGTGGCTCAGTATCAAGTTCATCACAAACTTACCAGTATATCAGTTGGTTGTTCAACTTAATTGTGCACTATGAAGTTTAGGTGATGAAATTGCAATCAGAGGAGAAACATCTTCATTGCCTGATCGTATTTTAAAGCCTAAACATATGAAATAAACAAACTCTCTTTCACTTTGTATATATGTGTCGGACCCTGCCACCTTTCCAGCTTCAAACAGTGTCCTGTTCTGTTCTAAATCTACACAAAATGTAGTTATTCATCTTTGTAATCTCTTCATTCTCTTAAATAGTTGTCCAGGGCGAGAGCTACGGATAAAAGACTAAAGTGGCACTTGGTAGGGCACAAACCTTCACCAGGGCCCAACAGTGCTCTTAAACTCAATCCAGCCTAACCCAATATCACTCTAGATGTTTAAACTGCCACAACCGTAACTTGAACTCACCAGATCTAGAATCCTCCTCACTCATAGATACCAGCCATCTAAATATGACTATATGATTTTTTCCCCCATCTAGATCCACGCATTAATCCCTGAGAAATTATTGAAAATGTTAAAGAGAAAGACGAACAAAATATTCCTGGATCCACGGCAAAAGTTAATGGGGTCTAATCAGAGCCGAGACCCATCTTCCATCCAAGTCTCGTGGAAATCCATTTGCTAGTTTTTGTGTAATCCTGGTCACAGACCAACAAACAAATATATAAGAAACCAACATGGATGAAGAACATTACCTCCTGGACGTTTTCTTTAAGAAGTTGTTCAGCATTCTCTGAAAATGTGCTTATTTACTTTCCTTTCAAGAGTTCAAGTAGAAAATCGATACCACACTCAAATATGTGCGCTTTATACAGAGATGAAGCAAGGAGACTGTTAGCTTAGCTTAGCATCAAATAGCAGGGGCTAATAGCTTCCACAGGACCTGAATTTTATCTTTTTTTTTTTTTTGCTGTGGTGTGAGCAGGCAAGCTGTTTCTCTCTGCTTCTGGCCTTTATGCTATGCAAACATTATCATCTCCTCCTCCTTCATATTTAGCCTAACAGACAAACATGCGATCATGTGGACATGTATATCAATCTGATTTAACCATACGTAAGAAAGCAAGTGTTTTTCTCAAAATGTTTTAGTCGACCTGCATCTCTAAATTGTGCAGTACCCAGTGCTTCTCTTCCATCAGAAAGCGTAAACTGATTTTGCATTGATCTGTAAATCTGTAATTTACCCCTAAAGTCTTTTGGCGTATCATTCCCCTTTTGTTGCCTTGCATTAGCACATGCATTCCACCACACACACACACACACACACACACGCTAACATACAATTCCAGCTGGCTTGGGGTGGACACAGGGTCCTTCGACTTGTTGTAGCTGCTCTGTCCCCTCGGGGATTGAATGTCTTCAGAGGTCCGTCCTCAGAGCCTGCCATGCTGATAAAAGACATAAGAGTGGCGCTTCGAGAGAAAGGAGCCTCTGCTGCTGTTGCTTGTGCTGCTGCTGCTGCGGCTAAAAGACTCAGCTCAGACGACAGGGAGCAAAAGGCCAAGCTTTTACTGTATGTTGACAGAGCGATAGCACTGAAGGGGAAAAGGGTGAGGGCTCACAGATTGACGCCCAGGCTTCGCTGCAGTAATCCAAAACCCTTGTAACTCTGTCTCTTATGCACACATACACACACACAGAGACACACACAAACCAAGTCCTGCAGCCACAGAAAACGCTGACCTGGTTGCAGCCTCATTCTTGTAACCCAACTGCTTTTTTTTTTTGTGTTTTTCTCTCTCTCCCCCCTGCCTCACCTTGCTTTTGCTTCACTCTGCCTTCACTCCTCTTTGGCCCACTCTCTCGCACGCCACCTCTCTCCTCAGCCAACACAGCACAGCTCTGCAGACACCAGGGAGGGGGGAAATCTAATAATGACAAAAAAAAAACCACACACACACACAACCGATCAGATTTGTAGGTGCAGGGTGAATAAGGCACTGAACACAAGGTCATCGTTGGCGTAGAAAAACAGCATCCGTCATCCGATTTAGGTGATGGACGCGCCTATAGACTGAGAAATCTTCTGTGTTCTGTTGTAACTCGCCAATAATCTTTCTAATTGTATCTCCCTTATTTCCCTACAGCCCTCATTTATCAGTGTCTACGGCATCCTTCTGGGACTACCACGACTGTGTAAAGATTAGTCTATCACAACTTGAAGGTCAAACCCAGTCGATATCTAGTAGAACCACACGTCAAACGAAGGACAATCTAGATTATCTGTCCATGGTCCGGCTCTGTGTCCCCTTAAAGATTTGACAGTGACAGCGGAGTCCATCTCAGAACGCAGACGGGGGGGTTGACAGCTGTCCCTCACACTGCATATCACTACACATTTCTGTTTTACAGTGGATGGGATCAAGGGGACTGTGTGCATGTGGGTCCATACATATTGAGCCGCCTTCTGGGATATTTTAAGATCCAGCTGCATCGCCCGTGACAGTTACACTAACTGCCGCTGATACGAGACAACTTCTCTCGGCTGCGGCTGATGCGTGTTTCTTTTTAAAGTGGCGCACATGTCTATAGTTATTAAAGTGAAGTCATCGTGGTTGTCAGGGTGTAGCTTCCTGTTTTGCCACAGCCTGTCCAAAGTGTTTGTTTCAAAAAGACGTTTGAGCAGATGTTGTCGTTTGTTTTCTAAAGAGTTATCCCACATGTTAAGGAGCACTTGTTCAGCGCGGCGCTAATCGTGTAGCATTTGATGCCACCGCTTTAAAGCCTCTGCCTCAGCTGATGCGGAGATGAAGGGGTAATCTAATAGATAGATGGCTAGATGGGAGGATACACACACATTTCCTTAAATAGCATCACGGCGACTGCCTGAATCGCAACCTAATTGCCTCGTGTCGGAGATGATTGCATTAATTCAGCGGCGCGCACTCGGTTTACGCAGCAGAGCCTGGAGGTGTCAGGTTGCCAATAAAAACAGGAGTCTAAGTTTCATCCCACTTCATCGGATTGCGCGGTAGGCTTTTGCCAATCACAGGGGATGAATTGCGCGGCTTAATTTACCATCAGGAGGCTGCAGAACGAGATGAGTCCTCGCCGAGACGGATCACCACCACAGCACTATTGTCCTCGGGGGGGAGAGGAACGTAACTGTAGTCAAAATCATCTTTTCTTAGCTCATTTTAACAACACGTTGTGTGTGGCTGCAGAGTTCCTTTTGTTTTTTTGTTCTTACATTGGTCAAGATGTTCTCCTGACAGACTTTCAGCTCTAATGGAGCACCGCAGCCATAGAGTCGGGGGGTAGGGGGCACCGTAGATAATGACTGAATGTTCATTTTTGGGTGAACTTGTGCTTTAAAAGAGCGATTGGAGTCTGTTGTTGGTTTACCCAAACCACAAGCAGAACTGCAGCACATTTTGATACTAGCACTAGTTTTAATGATAGCTAGTTGCGGCGCTCCATTAGCTAGTTTTCATCTGATTCATCCGTTTTTTCTTTACATCTTTGTATTTCTATAGTCAAGAGGGGGCATCTGTGCTCTGATGTGTGCAGCGAGATGACTCTTCAGTGTGTCGCCACATAGCAGTTAAGTGCAACAGAAGTGTGGCCACGGTGAAGTGCTGATTTGATAAAGTGCGAATTGATTGGAGCTGAAACCACACGGGGGGGGATGGCTGTACAAGGGAGTCATCGATAACCTGTCCTGTGCTCGCCATTGATTATTGCCACCTTAGATAACGGGACAGGAGACTTCTCTCTCACTCTCTCTCGCCCACACACACACGCACACACTCCCCTTCGTGCCTAATTTTTCCTTGTGTGTGCATCGGGGATGCAGTAAAAACATGGTAGCCCTTCATTGATTCTGTTGAATTTCCCCCCTGCTCCTTCAGAGGACTGGGACCGCCGGTAGTAGTGGTCTCGACTCATTGGGCCTATGACATCGAGCATCTCTTCCCTCAATCTCCGGTTGACCGGTTTGAGTAAACTTAATTTTGGCCGCACGCCGACTGCAGCCTCTCTCTAAGAAATCTGTCCTCCCAGAGGTCCTGCGACGCTAGCGTTGGCAGTGTCCTTTTATAGTGGCATCCATCTGCTCAGCTGTGTGTGTGTGTGTGTGTGTTGCTGGTCAGCTTATCGCCGCGGCTGATTATTGGAATTGATACCAGCTGTGCCGCCCCGGGTCGAGACAAGCTGACGCTGTGTCACGTGCATCCCCCTGAGCTGTTTGTTCAAAACATGCCTACAAACACGCACAAAAAGTGCAATTTCAGTCATCGGCTTACTAGGGACGTGTGACCTTATGACCTTGACAAAAAAAAAAAAAAGCTGTTTTCCTGGTGCAGATGTTCACACTCTTCACTTATGTTATCAAAAAATGAGGTGTGATGCCAGGCTGATGAACTGATGCCTGTATTAGACTCTTTTTTTTTTTTTTTGATTAGGAACGCTGCGGTCGCGATGAAGCCTTTATGGTATTGTCAATTCCCCCACCCCCCATGTCCGCATCTCTTTTATCATCCCATCAATATTTATAAGCCCCACTGTAACTGTAAGGGCTGCTTGCTTTGGTGGGTTGGTTGGGTGTGCAGGGGTGGGGGCTCTGTGGCGAGACAGATGTTCCTCAAAGCTTTGTTACCTGCCGCATGCAACGTGCACAATGTTTGACATTGAAAGCCTCCTCTCATTGAACCAGGCAGACACAATCAAGTGTTCCCCTCAAGGGCACCGGCTCATTAACTTGCACTGCCTCGCCCAGACTTGTGTGGGTGTCATGTGTACTTTTGTTAGCTTGGCATTTCCTACTTTCGCTCTTGCAACCAACCACTTGCACGAGTGTCCTCCACATTTTCCCCTTAAACACAAGCCCCTGGCGTGTGTGTCTGAGCTGTATGCGTGGTGGTGCTGTGCGTCCGCTTACTTGTTCGCTTGTTCTTTAGCGGCTGTGCGAGGACGCAGCGGGTGGACGCGGCAGGAAGGCTCGAGGGTCAGATGTCCCTAAACTCAGGTGTGCAAGGATTCGCTTGATTAACTACAGCTGTCAGTGAGGGCGAGAGGTCCATGTCCCTCCAGTCCCTCTGCATGACAGGCAGACGCCCTGACTCTCTGCGAGCCTGCTAGTGTCCCGTACGTCCCCCTGGGTTTCTTTTCTTTCACCAGACAGCGCAGGGCTTCGCTGATGCAGGGGGTCAAACACGGCCGACTGTGATGCCAAGCTCCAGGGGGCTGCACAGTGCGGATGGATCAGTCTCGAGTGCTCAAGACGAGATTTTAAGTGGCCAAAGTCCACCTGGAGGTGAAAAGTCTGCGCGCTAGGGCACTGACTCTTCTTGCATGCGTTTGAGCATATTGAGTCTGCTGTTGAAACTGCCCACGAGTTTTGTCTGTTTCAGTCTCAACTTTTGAAGCAATTCAACCAGAAGCTCATGTACGCAGAGAACATGCAATCATGTCGTGTAAGATCGGCCTAATGAGATGCGTGTAGTGTATGACATGATGCATATTCATAATCTGTGCAAACATCTGTGTAATATATGCAAATTTCCATATGTAGGTAGGTGTTTTCACTTCACTCTGCAATCTGCTGTCTTACATTACCCTTTACCCTCTGCTGCGTGTCTTCAAAAAAAAAAAAAAAATGCACATAACGTATGTAGAATCTATTTTGATTCTGTGTGAATTGATTAATTCAGCACCGACTGAAGTAGTGCCACTACACTCGAGTCATTTAATCGAAGCCAGTGTATGCAAGGCTATCACAGTGGCTGCCTGATACAGTCAGTTGTATGGACGCTCCTAGCTTACCCACCCTTACCTTTGACCTGAGATTAGCACGGGATTAGTGCTCCACTCATGTGCGTAGCGACTAATAGATCTGTATGTGCTCAATTTGCATAATTCCCAGGGTTGTTGCATCGAATCATAATGCATAGATGATGGAGGGGGGGTGGCGGTTGGCGGAGGTGGTGATGTAATTGGCGCACGCACAGTTTGCCTGAAGAATGAAGTGTACCATGGTGAAAATGTACAGATGAGTGATGAACGAATGAAAGGGTGGTGAAATGTAGCAAATAGCGGCTCTGTTATGCACCATTTGCTGGTATGGTTTTGGGCTCACTTGGTCGCTGCAAAGCCATACAAACTTGTCCCACATTGAACCATCACCAGTACACAGGAGGAGGAGGAGTCATTAGCAGGATTAATGTGCTCATCTAAAGGGACTTCCTGGTTAAGTAAAGAGTAAAGGGCCATTATTAGTTTTGCAGATGGAATTCAAACTCTGTAATATTAATTAGATAGTACAAATGGAGAAATGTTTATTCTTTACATAACTGAATAAACAAGCTGTTCTCAGAAGGGAAATAAGGTCCCCAGAACACTGTCTGAAGCTAGGAAAGGTGGCACGGTCTGCCACACATCAACAAAGTGCAACAGTGTGACATTGTGTTGTCAATTTGTTTATTCAGTTTCATGGGGCATTAAAAGAAAATTAGGCTTATGAAGATCTTTCTCTTCCGATTACAATGTATTCCTCAAAACTACATAGTGGACCTTTAAATACATAAAGAAATATGATGGTACAAGTACAATTAGTTATATTCCTAAAAAATTCTATTTGACTTTTTTTCTCATGTCCACCTGCCCTTCTGTCTCTGCGTGAGGTTCTGTTGTGTATGCATCAATGTGTATTCTGCCAGTATCAAAAAAAAAAACAGCCTCCCGAGCGATCACCTTTATTCAGTGGGGAGTCACCTCTGGGCCGCAACGTAGTTAAAAGTCTCCTCAGAGATGACAACATCCTCATCTATAAGGCATGGGAGGTCACTCAGCGGTTTGATTAGTATGAGAGTGATGTGTGATCACACGCTGTGGCCTGTACAGTCGCCGCGCCTTGATCAACGTGTCAGGCAAAGCTCTCTCCTCCGCCGTCATCCAAACAACAAATGAGGGAATGTCTTATTGAAGAATGGCGTTCCATCCCTCCATAGACTTGGAGAATCAGCTTCAAGGTGCATTTAAGAGGCGCCGGGACTCTGTGCTCTGTAGCTCATCTTGTCTGACTCTGTAAGAAATTAGGCTGAGGCTGATCTCGGGAAAAGGTCGCAAAATCATGCCATAAATGAATAGGTAAGACTTATAATGACCATCATTGATTTATTGAGTTATTTAGTAGAGTAAATAGTAACAGTAGCCCAGCCCAATTGTAAAGTAGCCTACAAGATCAAATCATCATCCCTGTTTTTACCAATATTGCCCAAATGAATGCACGTAGCCACATCACTATGACCGTACACCTGTGTTGGTCCACCGTCCCCCCTTTGCTTTTCTGATCTCTTTACACTTTGACCCTTTACAAAAAAAAAAGAAGAAGAAAAAAACACTAATATGGTGCTGCTGGCTGCATAAAAAGCCTTATCAAAGAGCACAAACACAGCAGTCAGACTCGAAACACAACACACGCGCATACGCACAATGCAGCCAGATGAATGGAGCCCCGCCACGACACAATGGTGCTAAATTAAATCACTGATGTCAGAGCGGCCCTCCCCTCCCACATCACTCACTCACGCTCACACATGTGAGGATCGACTAATAAGGAGTGCTTTGTTTGGCCTCCTGTAATGTATTCCAGATCGGGCCAATATCAATCGGGAGGGGGGGGGGGTTGGGTTGGGTTGGAAGGTACGTGTGGTCAATTTCAGTTCATTATGCAAAACGGCGTCACAACAACTGTTTCCCGAGCAACACGGGTATGATTACTGAATGAATAATTTGCTCCCTGCTCCTCTTCGTATCTTTTTGTGTCCTTATTTATTTATTTTTTTAAAAACTCAACAGCATCTTTATTTCCTCGATGCATCCTTTACACCGACAAAAGGACACACACGCTCATGTAATCAGTGCTGATTACTATGTGCAGCTATGCCCCCCCCCCCAAAAAAAAACATTTTTGGGTCTATGGTCAGTTCAGGACCGGAGCTGGTATCAGGTGTTGGAAGCAGAGTGCAAACACTACGATTACTTCCGCTGCTGCGCCCCCCACCATCCCTGCTGCTGGTGGCGACCTGCCGAAGACGAGCGCGTCTAGCAAACAGCCCAAACAGGTGGCAGCGTCGGTGTCACTCATGCGTGATTGGCCTCAGCTGAGCCTGTCAAAGCCGGTACTTTCATCTGTGACCTTACGGACCAACACAGGTGCACTGAGCATCCCTGAGCTCAACTCATTTGAGCTCCGAGGGGGAAACATGGCCGAGGGGTAGAGTTTTGTGAGTTGTGGGAGCTAGTCCAGGTAGACCGCAGTCTGTCAGAGGTACTGGATGAGTGTCGCGTATCGTAGATCAGATCTTTTTGCACTATACGGGCCCAACTGTGAACTTGTGATCTTATTGTCCCCAACATCACAATACAACCATCGGTCTATCATCTATAGCTGCAGATCCTTGGGAGGGCTGCTGTGTGCTGGAGCCTGTCACAGTTTGAATTTGTGGTTTTGATATTTCCCGTTTTATTTTGAAGTTCCAGTGTCATGTCTCCATCTCTACTTCCTCCCTTTGTTTGTTTTCCCATCTTTGTGGCTGTCTGGCCCCCTCCCTAATATGTTCTACCTCGCTGTTGTTTGACTTTGTGCAGCGGTTTTGTGTTTGGTCCGCGCATTTTGCATTTGTATGTCATGGATTTCGTTCCACTCAGTGAAGCTCAAACATTCAGCTTCAGGAAGAGGATTTATATCACAGTCTTTGTTGCGCAGAAAACGTAAAGATTAGTAGAATAATCATCCCGACGTCTCTGACGCAGAGGAGTTATCCTCGTCATTACTCATGACATTATTGCAGCAGCGCCAAGGGAGCCACGAGGCCCTGACACTCATCTTCCATTAGGATTTGATAGAAAGACATACCAAGCTGGTAAACGATGCAGAACCACCTGTTCTAAATGTCGAACAGAATCCACAGCAAAACGAGCGCAGTATCAAATAAAGACACCGTTTTTTATCCCCTGTGATATCTGATGCTTCCAGGTCGAGCCCGGCTCAGGGGCCTTTTCCCCCCCCCAAAACCCATCCCTGTCTGAGATGCTCTTCATCATGAGATGCATGCAGTCACACTTGCAGCTGTGGAAGGGTTCTCCATATTAAGAGGGAGGACGGGGGCTGCCACCGTGAGCAGGAAGCAGCCGTCACCATGGATACTGACAGAAGCATTGCTTGCTCAGCTGTTGGGGTTATTCATCGCACCGGTTACCAAATCAATGTGCTACATCACCCAACACATGGAGGACAAAAGTGATGCTTTTTAACATCACCAGATTTTCATTGATTTGATTGACTTATTTGTTTATTTATTTATTCTAAACCCAGCATATACATTTAGTTCAAGGGAAACGTATCACATCCATTTAGCGTTTCTCCACTTCTTCAGTCCAGGAAAGGCATGACGTGGTAGTCTGCTTCCAGTTGATGGTTTGAGGTGGCCTTTATATAATAATATGGAGGAGAAAACAAATCCAAGCCAGCACACATGCAGTGGATGGAGGCTGATGGGTGTGCTGGGTAAAAAAAAAAAAAAGAAAAAAAAAAGAGAGAATATCTGACGCTCTCAAACGCTGCAACATCAACAACAAGCATCAGGCCAGGTGCAGTGGAGCAAAACCTACTATGCGTGAGAGGATGGAGGGAAGGAGGGGAGGGAGGGATGGAGGGCGGCGTTGTCGCTGGGGGCAGATGAAAGAAAGAGAGAGAGAGAGAGAGAGAGAGCTAGCAAGGTGGCGGGATTTGCGTTGAAGCCTCTGCTCTGCCAGACATGCGCAAGAGCGTCAGCAGCAGCAGCAGCAGCAGCATCACCGCCACTGCGCTGCGTTTCCGCCTTGGCTGAGCGGCGCACACAAGCCCGAGAGGGGAGGGGAGGGACGCCGAGGAGACGAGCGGAATCACCGAGACGCAGTGGGGGCACGGCACGGCACTGCACGGATTCCGAGCGAATTCTACAAACGACGCGCCAAAGAATAACAACAACCCCATCATCATCATCATCATCACCATCAGCAGCAGCAGCAGCAGCAGCAGCACCAGAAGCAGCAGCACCACCACCAAAAATTAAAAACCGACGCGCCAAGGAGCGAACCTGTGCGGTGCGCGCCCGATACTTCCAGCATGGAGACTGCGCTAAAAAACAGGCACTAAAAATGTGAGATTATACAGAGGATATATTAGAAGGGGGAGAGAGAGAGAGAGAGAGAGAGAGAGAGAGAGAGAGAGAGAGCGTGTATGTGTGTGCGTGTTTGTGCGTGTGTGTGTGAGAGAGAAAGTGGCTATTCCCCCCCCTTTTTCATCTTGTGCGGGTGATCTCCAATTGTGTGCTCCGCAGTCTGAGAAAAAAATGAAGAAGTTCAACATCAGGAAGGTGCTGGACGGCTTGAAAGAGGTGTCCTCCTCCACCCCGTCCGTCCAAGTGGGGCCACAGGAGAACCATCTGATCCAGGAGACCATCCAGTCCGAGCATTTCCAGCTGTGCAAGGTGGGCGAGTCTGACGCTTCATCTTTATTTGTATTTATTTATTAAATCTGCACCGGAGTTCATTCTCCGATTAATCATCTAGACCTATTTATTTATTTATTTATTTATCAATCTATATCGATCAGTCACAGTTTGCACTGCGCTTATCCCGTCTCAGGATACAGCAGGTGCGTGTGAGCTCCACACAATAAATGAATCAATGGGCAGCGTGTTTTTTTTTTTTTTTTTTTTTTTTTTTTTTTTTGTGCTCCTCTAAACTCAACAGAGGCAGAACACCTGCCAGCTGGAGGTGTATTTATCTAACATTTGGTGAGGGTCAGGATCATTAAAGGGCGCTGCTGGTGCGCGCTGTGTAGCGTTTGCGCAAACTGTATGGCGACAGAACTGTAAATAAAAAAAAAAAAAAAAAAAACATTTGCAAGTTTTCCTGAGCGGTTTGCATGTGTTGAGGATGTGTCTCAAAAACCCAGTGGTGATATCATAGGGTGTCATCCCCTTGTGGAAATGCCTTGGATCGCTCTGTGTGTGCTTGGCATGAACTGTCATATCGAGGGGTTGGGCCAAACTGATCCCCTCTTGCATAATCCGCTGGGTTTGGATTAGCAGAATGGTGCTTTATGGTTCATGTGTGTGTGTCTCTCTCTGTACATGTTCCTCTATCCCCTCTGGCAGACACACCTCTCACACTACCTCAGACACACACACACACACACACACACACACACACACACCCTACTTTACCCCCAGATCATCGATCCATTCGGGACTGATGGCGCCTGAAGTGAGTGTTCACAAAAAATAGGAAGAGAACCAACTCACCCTGCTCCGTCTGCTCCGGCCACCACAGCGGATGGATGCATGGATGGTTGCATGAGGAGGCGAATAAACACTCCTGCTATTTATGTGCATGCTACATCTGCCCCCCCCCCCCCAAAAAAAAAGAAAAATCTGTAATGTTCAATCAGGATTTTCCCCCAAGTGTGCTCTAATGGTTTGGTGTAGCCTTTTTATAGACACCACTGTGTGCTCGCTATCGATCTCCTCTGCATGTTTAACCGGCAAAGGCTTGTTTGTGAATTCTCTCTCAGGCTCTTAACGTAAAATCGCCCTGTGTCTACGAGGTATTTTCAGGCTGGTGAGGTTGTGTGTTTCTTATTGCGCTCTTACTTTTAGATCTGCTAGCAGGCAGTGGTCTCGTCTGAGTCTGTATGTGCCTCTGGAGGTCAACATCATGATAAAGCGATGTGATTGCTGTCGACCATCCAAACACTTACGTAAGGTGCCAAAGGGTTTTGGTTTGGTTATAACCTCTTTCTGGGTTAGAGTTATGTTTTAACCCAAACCTAAACCATTTTGGGCCTTTGTGATGACCATGATGGAGTCATATGATTGTTGCTTGTTGTAATCCGATTGTTGATCCAGACAGTAAAATAAGGTGCAGAAGGTTTAAGTCTGGGTTGAAACCTAACCCTAATCCTTTTGTGGGGTTTTTGACCTTTCGTAAAGTCATACAGTGGTTGTCTGCTTTACACCAACAACCATTTGAACTCTGAACACAAGGTGTGAAATGTTTATGTTTGTGATGCACCCCAACCCTAACACAGACCCCTTTATAGGGTTGTTGTTAGGGATAGGGTAAGGGTTGCGTTTTAACCCAAATCCTGGACCATGATAGAGCCATACAGCACCAATAATTATCCCAACCCTGCCTTTGTACCCAAACCCGTTCTGCAGGGACAGGGTTAGGATTTGATTATAACCCAAACCTAACCCTGCTGCACCTTTTGTATCACTAAAGAGTCATTTGATTGTTGTCCAACCACTAACATAAGGTGCACAAGGTTTTGGCTTGGGTTAAACCTTAACCCTAACCCTGCAGAAGGCTAAGGATTAGTCTAGATCAAAGGCTGGGGCAGATCACCTTTTAAGAACTGCAATCATCAGTCTTCAGAAGTAATAAGTCAAGAGTGCCTGAAGTCAAAACTATAAAACGAGATAACACAATCTAGGGTCAAGTCAACACACCTGAGGGCTCAGGGGATATTGTGGTTTACTGGCTGGCAAGAGCAGCACAGAGATTGCGGGTTTGATTGACACTACAGCCGAAGTATGTCTGCCAGCAGCCAGGCGTCTGATTGAAGTCTCTTTGGACAACACTCCATCCTTCTTCCAGCACCTTCGCTGTCTGCGTGGACACAAACTCCCTGTAATGTTTCTCTGCGAGGAAGGCAGGTGTCTCTGCTGCACTGAGTGCTTCTTATGTAACGTGCTTTAGCCTTCTGCCGCTAAGCAAACAAATCCAACAGCCCACCACCGGCTGACTGATGCCATAAAGCGAAAGTCACACTCACACAAACATACAGGAGGGTGGACAAGGAACAGAAACACCTAACACTTTAACGCTGGCCAATAGAAGACCCTGCAACAAACCATAGCCAAATGCTCCTTATGGGTGTGTTTTCCAGGTTTTTTTAAAAATTATTTTTATTTCCAGACTTCAGTGTAATCACGACCTCATGTGGGAGGCAGTAAGTGAAGGAAAACTAGATAAAAAGAGAGAAATGAGTGAGAGAGAGGAAATCTCAAAATAGGCTCATGATTATAAAAGGATCCTGAAATGCAAAGCCAAATATCCAGGAATGAACAGGGTGACTGTGCACGGAAAGCGCGTCTTTTTGTTCCTCTTTTTCATCCTCTTTTCATCCTGCGATTTCAGGCTTTACATTTGTGTTTCATCACACTTTCCTCATCCATCTGGGACCATTTGTTTACCACAAAAAAAAAAAAAATCACGTGTGTGACATCCTTTGACAAAACAACACCCCCGCTGTGAAATTCAAATTGATATACTCTCTCTAATGCAGTCTGTTTTTCCATCTCTCAGACCGTCCGTCATGGCTTTCCCTATCAGCCGTCATCCATGGCTTTTGACCCGGTGCAGAAGATACTGGCCATCGGGACCCAGAGCGGGGCTCTCAGATTGTATCCTTTCAGTTGCCATCGAGCTGTTATAGGTTACTGTGGCCTGTCGCAGCTTTTTTAGGTCCCTGCATCCCTGGGAGGCAGCGGCAGCAGAAGCAGGTAAGTGAACAGATGTCTGAGGACCTATAGTCAGATGCTGATGTACACTGTTGGGGTCTTCAGGGTATTTGTAGAGTTGCCAAAGAAGTTTGGTCGCATTCATCGTTTGCCAGTCACCTTGAGATCAGTATGTGCTTGTGAGCTTCGGAATCAAGAATAAACTCTTTGTGTTAAAGGTGCAGTCTGTAAGACAGTTGAATACCAATCAAATACTGATTCTTTGGGATGGCGTATGCCCCGACCTACAATCCCAAAGAGCCTTTATTTGATAACTTGGGGATGAGATTACAAAATCAACTTTCTTACAAATCAGACCTTGGAAGTTGAGGTAGACAGTTCTTGGGAAAGATACAGATGGTGGCCAATTTCAATGAAATAACCAGCAAAATCATTCTGCTCTCTGGAATGATCCAAATTCTCCCACTGATAGAACTGATTCACAAATTTTTACATTCTCATCAACCCATTGAATGACCACTCGTGCCCAGTACTGTAATGTCGCTCAACTCATTGATTCTAGACTTCCATTTGTTTTGTCGCCCATCTGCAGTAGATTGTTGAGTCTTATTCCCATATCGTCAAATACTGACACTTTGTGTTGGTATTCAGATCGAGTCTACTGGGATGGTGGTCAACCCCCACCAAGTGTTTGTATTGCACGACTTGGGAATACGACTCAACAATCAACTACAATGCTGTAGAATTATCTGCTTCAACTTTAAAGAAAGTTGTGAACGCTTTTGTGTCTCATTCACAACTCATCAAATACTGATGCTTTGAGATTGTAGTTCAGGTCTTGCTATCCCAAAGACAAGTTTGGACCGCTCACATATTGGACCTCTAACTGCCAGATTCCAGATGCTGTCACTCGATAAGAAAAAGCTTAAACCATAGACCGAGAAAAGGCTTGACTCAACCACATTTTAGCTGCTCTTACCGCCATTACCTCACTGCAGCGCATGAGGTCACACAACTTAAATCATAAGAAATGTCATTTAAAGTCCACATTTTAGCCATTCAGCTTGAGAGAATGAGCAGCTGAAGTAGCTCGTGTTGGCTTGCCTGCATTATGAGGACGTTTACACAAACAGGGACGACAGCTTGCGCTGAAATGGCACTGCAGGGAGTCGTATAGCTTCAGAGAACGCCTGCGAGCTCGTCTGTGTCAGGCTGCTTTTACAGGTCCTCCATGTGTTCTCCTGCCTGTCCGACAACCTTTGCCAGCTCGTTACGGTGTGATGAAGAGCTGTCCTGCTTGGCTGTGCCTCGCTCCCCCCTGCTGGCAGCCATGACTGTGACTCAGCCTCGTTCACCTGGTGCTGGAAAGGTGAGGACAGAAACAGAGACGCTCTCGGGTGGGGGAGGGTGGAGGTTGAGTCTACAAAGCCGTGTAGCCTACCAGACTAATGCATGAGAAGATAGGAGATGAAATCCCTCCACTGGTGAAAGTGCTGGGTCTGAGCTGATGCAGGAACTGGTGAATAAGCTTAATGGGGCTTATGTCTCGCTGGCAGCTACATTACTCCAGCGAACTTCAGGCTGGCTAAACCCCGCAGTGCAAAAGCAGCCGATAGCTGATCGGCCTAGAGATCAAAAATCGCTTCTCCGAGATGGGGTGAAGTGATTTTGTCTGATGGTTCCTACGAGCCGAAACTGGCCACTTTGAAAATCGGATGAACAAAGGATTCTCTCTCGTGTGTTTGAGTGATGTGCATCAGATAGAGTCTTGTCTGAGTCAGAGGAAGGTGAATTGGGAGTCACCCATCTATTCTTTGTCTCTCCTCCTGTGTGATTTGCTGTTTAGTCAGCCCCGTCTCTTTATCTGATGACGATGATACTGGTGTGGCGCAGGCGAAGGCCGAATAATGGAGAGTTCATGACTCACATTTTGTTGTGTTGCAGCTTTTTTTTCGCAGCTCACTGTGTTTAAGTTAAAGCTCCAGCAGGTGGTAGATTTACAGACATCCTCAGACACCTGGACTGATACACATCTCCATCCTGCAGAGCAGTATTTTTAATTTTTTTTGTAGTTAGCGGCAGCTCGCAGCTATCTTGTCCGCGACATGTTTGTGTGTATGTCTGTTTGTTTGCCTGGCTGGCCTGCCAGGACATTTGGCTGCACCTCTCTCCCATGGAGGATTACAGGAAGTGGCAGATCAAGGGCCTCAGCCTGGCAGCGTAGCAGAGGACTGAGAATTACAGCAGGAGCAGGAGGTGTGCGTGGATGTGTGTGCGAGCAAATATGCGCCGACGATGTCTGCGTGCGTGCGCGAATCCTCCAAGGAGGCGACTGATCCCTCCAGCCACAAAGCCAATCACTGCTGTGATCCCCCCAAAAAAACTGTCCCGTGTTTGATGCTCACCACTGACTCTGCTGCTGCTCCCACTGTCCAGCTGGGGAGATGACAATGTCCCTTTGGTGCTGTTTGGAGGCGGGAAAGAGGAGAATAGAGGAAGATGTTGGCTGGAGAGGACAGGCCCCAATTGACGAGGGAGAGCAGACAGGGAATAGAAAGGAAAAAGTGAGAGAGGCAGGCTATCCCCTGCTTCAAGATCTAATGGCCAAGAATAGAATCCTTATTGATCTGTGTGTGGTAATGCACTGAGACAGATATGCCCAAGTGGACACACACACACACACACACACACACACACACACACACACACACACACACACACACATACTGCTGCAAACCCTTTTCTGCATAATATCCCAGCAGCGGGAAAAAAAAGAAGTCGTGAGCATTTTGGAAAACAGGTTTTCGCTTTGCAAGCAGTCCGCGCATATTAGCCCTCCATCGGATTAGTGGTGTAATTTCAAAAATAAGCAGAAGTGCTGTGTTCTCAAATGCTGAATGGAGAAAAAAATAAAAAGCTTCAATGATTCGGGATATTGAGACAAAGTGTTCGTAGTAGAAAGAGGGAGGGCTGCAAGAAGCACTAGGAATCTTACTCCATTACTCGTTCCGTTCGCCCCTTTATTTCTCGACCAGATGGAACAGAACTTGCTATCACTTTCTCCCTCATACAGCTCAACGCAGACTCAAGACTCCTGGGCCATCAGTTTAATGGCGGTACTATTAAACCACATCAGCAGCAGGTTGTTGACACAGAGCGCTGGTATCATAAAGTCAGCAACAAGAGACCAAAAAGGTGGGGCTAATTCAACATAATGAGCTGCATCAACCACATAATGTAACAACGTTATGGACCTCCATCAGAGCTGAGCAGGATGTTAATTGAGATCCTTCGGCCCCTTGATGAAAAGATTACATTTGCCAAAGCAGACAATCCTTATCAGAGGGGAAACACTTGTTATAGTATGTCATGAGAGAAAAAGAAAAGTCATTCAAATATCCTGCCTCTTGCTTATTGATTAAAGGTGCAATGTTTTGGTTTCCAACATTCAAAGATGAACCGAAATTAGATTCTGAAGAAATAATTACTGATAATATTTTCATGTCATGTCGAGGACATCTTTTCATTGTGTTACAGAGAGGTCTATGAAAGTCAGCACACTAATCAGCTAGCTCCCAGGCTAGTTTGTAACTCTAGATGCAGCAGTCAGAACAACGACAACGCTCTCCTGCTTGTTCGGAGTCAGCTTGTACGACCGATAGCTGCACAGCTAACCGAGCTAACTAGCTAATGGAGGCTACGGTTACCGGTAACTCAGGTGATATACTGCCCCCTGTTTGTTTGCTGTATGAATTTTACCGGCCTGTTCTTACATACTGCACGTGTAGAACATTATGTGCCTGTATGTAGACACATTCTTACACTGCGGGAAAATGGAAATATAATCACCATCAGTAACTTGAAGGGCCGGGAATGGAAAATCAGCATTTTATTTTCTGTACTTAATCATCATTTTTGCTTATTTGGGACTGTATTTGATAAAGTTCTTGTTCATATGTCTGTAAACACGATTCACTGGGGTTAGGGTTAGGGTACCTTATGACAATGGTGCCTAAAGATTTTAAACAACACACAGGGCTTGCATGTAGTACTTTTTAACAACAAGCAGTCCAGGGTTTGGACAAGATTCCATCTGGAATGTAAACATGAGTTTTGTCCTTATTCGAAAAACAGTCACCACACTTGATAATTGAAATTTATACTCTGCCGGTTCCATTTGTGTGTTAAAGGCAAGGCATAATGTGGGCGGAAATTAGTAAATTTTCTCAGAGCACTGTGTAATGGGAAACTCTGCCACTCCCTGACAGAAAACATGGTGCTCGGACCTTATTGGATGATTTTGGCAGATTAACCGGCGTCAAACCAGATTTATTTCCGTGTGTGTGTGTGTGTGTGTCGCGTGTGTGTGTCGCATGTGTGTGCGTTTTTTGCTGGGTGGTCTGCGCCTGCGAGTGTGTGACAATGCGGCGGTTCACCAGAGAGATGGCTCTTTACTGGTGGCGGCCAGGAGAGATGGCAGCGCCATAACTCAGAGATGCCGTGTGAGCCGGCAATAGATCAAATTGTCACTCCATGCTCCGCCAGATTATCTCATCGGCAGGCGCAGGACATCATAGGACACACATACAGATGGGGGCACACACACACACACGCACACACATGCGCACACACACCATTATTATTCTGGGGATAGACATTTGGAGATGGCAGAGCTAATGTCAATACAAATGTTAAATACTGTATGTGTGCTGGCTTACACTGCTATGTACCAGCTGATTTAGTACAGTCATGAGGTGCTTGAACTTTTTAGTCCACTACATTTAGCCGTATTGGTGACTCTCACTTTTACCAAAGCAATATTTTAACCTGATATCTTCACTTTTGCTCAAGAACGACCTCTGAGCACTTTGTACAACTGTGTTTCGTACACGCACATCTAAGCACACATGCTCTGCAGTAACTGCTGCCGTAGCGCAGACCGACTCTGGCGTATCTTCATCGTCAGTCTTCGCTCTGATTCGCTCGGTAGCGCTCGAGTCTTCGTCTCCGGTCACAGGAGAACCTCACTGAGCTCCCCGACCGGCCGGCTGATTGGAATCAGTTAAAGTGTTGAAATAGAAAATCTCAGCTCGGCAGCGGCGGTTTTGAATTTCATTGTTATTTTACATACATATGAAAGCGTTTCAGTCGCTGCTTACCATCGCCAGAGAGCCTCGCAGCGTGTGTGTGTGTGTGTGTGTGTGTGTGAGCGGACATTTCTCTTTGTGAATGATTTTCAATGTATGTGAGAAATTCCCGAAGGATTCTGATGTGATATAAGCTCATGTTTCACAGAGTAGTTCACAGATGCCTCTAACAGCACGCTGACTGTATATAGCTCCTACATCTGCGATGGCGGTAATGGATTTAGATGGCAAAGAGTGATTACAGTCACTCTCTGGCCTCCTCGGAGCCTTCAGAGACAGTGGTGGGAAAAAAAATTGCTCGTGTGGAGCTCTGATTTCAGGTCACAGATCATTTGCGTATTCATTTATTCTTCTATCTGTTTTCTTGCATCTTTATCCCCCCCCACCCCCTTCCCTCTCTTTGCTTTCCAGCCAGTCGCTGGGCCAACTCTTCTAGATGGCTCTCCATAGTGCAGACCGGGCCTGGGGTTGTGTGTTTGTGCTCGGTTATGCAATGTGCCGCTGCAAAGACGAGGCCGACTGAGACAGCAACAGTCTCATCAAAGGAGCTAAGCCGCCGCCTGCCGCCGCCGCTGTGTTGTGCGCAGTATGTCGAGCATCCACGCGCGCTAAATGCACACATCTGTTTTCATTTACCATAATGCTAACCCTGTTGTGACTTCGAGGACAAAAAAGAAAAAAATCACCGCTGCGTCACAGGTTAGCGGGGCGGCTAGCTGGAAGAGGAGAGAGGTATCACACGAAATCAAGCGGGATTAGTGTCTCATCTCGCCGGCTGACCTCATTTTACTTTTCACACGAGTGGGGACGGGGATTGGGGGAAGAGGAAGAGGAAGAAGAGGGAGTGTAGCTCGAAATGAAGGATGTCAATCCGATTGAGAGAGTTGAACGGTGGGAGTGTGTTTAAAGAGTCGGCCAGATGGTGTTTTTTTTTTTTTTTTCTTTTAGAAGTGGTTGTAAGTAGTGTCCGTGGCGAGATCACCAGAGGGCTGCAGAGACGTGGCTTTCATGTCAGTCTGGTGCATGTGGGCTTTACACCATTCCTGGAACAGAAAGTGTGTGTGTTTGTGTGTGTGTGTGTGTGTGCCTGTGGATGTTTTGTGTACCTGTTTGCTGTAGTGAAGCACTCTTAATAAAAGACCCCTTGTGTACCTGGTTTCATCTTTCATGCTCTCCAAAAAGCACTCAGCTCCCTCCGTTCACTCGGTTCTTAGAAATGGAAAAAACAAATTTCGCTGTGTCAGTGGCACAGCAACGTAGCCGCCCGCTTCCCTCCGTCCAATATCCTGACAGCGTGTCCTGCTTAAGTCCTTTAGCCTTGACAAGTCCCAAATGGGGATCCGGGTTTAGGATGATTAAAGTTGTGCTGCCATGTTGCTCCTCTTTAATAATTTAGTGTACATTTAACTCTGGCTTTTTTACTCCCAGGGGCGCTCTGTGCCCCTTATATCCACCTAGTGTTAGCTCTGCGTGTCTGTTTGCATGTCGAAGTGAGACATATGACTTTGAAGGGTTTGTTATGCTTCTCACTAATGGAGAATATGCACATACAGATAAAAAGAAGAAAAAAACCCCACATCAGTGCGGAGACGTCTACAGCCTCTCTCCCTCCAGTGAGTCATCGCGATTCAAGAAGCGATGGGATATTTTTGTTCGCTTGAAAGTAATGTTATTGGAGGACAAGGGATCTTGATGACCTGGAGAAGGTTAACAGCGAAGGGGCTGCTGTCGGGGATGAATACTAAAGACGTTTTGTCCAGAACAGAGTGTGCTCTTGGCCCCCCGTCATCAAGGGTTTTTTTTTGTAAATTGGGTACAACATTTGACCAAAGCTCCATTTAACATTTATTTAAGCTTGATATAGAGGGAAATAATGAATGCTCAGAAAGCGCTGTCTGCATAGAAAGCAAGCTGCAGTCTTGTGTGTGTGTGTGTGTGTGTGTGTGTGTGTGTGTGTGTGTGTGTGTGTGTGTGTGTGTGTGTGTGTGTGGGTGTGTGGGTGAGATGCAGAGCAGCAATGACAGAGAGGTCACCAACCTGTGCGCTAATTTTTCCCAGCAGACGACAGGCAACGCTTGAGTGGCCTCATCGTAAATACCCAGTGTCGTACGGGCCGCAAAGAATAAATTGGTTCATATTTGAACGCGTGCACTCAAGAGGGCGTGCCCGCTGCACCCGCTGCACCCGCTGATGGTTGGCTCTATTCTGCCTGCTCGTGGATGGGTGACAGTGTTTTGAACAGCCAAATTATAGAGCGTTCGCTGCTCCAGGATTGCTCATAATGCTTTTGAAGCGCTAATTAGATAGCATTTTATTGAAAGTAGGCACCGAAATACCCAAAAATGACTTTCGGTGATGGATGCCGCAGTTTTGTATGCATTGTTTCAAATACAGTTTGTGTCATCTCAGATAGGAAGTGTAGAGAATTTGACCAGTTCTTTATTGAGAAGACTTTTAAGGTCATTACAGCTAGAATATCATTCTCATGTCATTCCATACTTAGTTGTTGTTCTTGATTGATGTGATTTGAGATCACAATAGCATCATTTAACAAAAAAAAGGTCTGAAAAGGCAAAGGAAGAAGAACTTTCATATATTCTGCCTGGATTAAAGAATCGGTCTTAAGTGACTTGCTGACTTCATTTTCAAAGTGAGTCTAAAGTTGAGGGGATCTTTTTTGCTGCTGCTGTGTCAGTGTCATCCATTTCTCGGTAGCTACTTTTCATGATTGTGGCCAGATAACTGGTTAGCTGCTAGCTGGGTAACTAGCTAGCTTGCTGTCTATGTAGGATGATGACTGCAAGAGTTTTAACTCTTGGTACAAGGCTCTGAGTGGGAGGATGAGTGGTTGGCCTGCTGGCCATCCCCCCGTTGGCAAAATGATCAAAATGCATCCCCCTTGATAACCTGCCCCTGCCCTGTCGGTATACCTAGAATGTGATGTATTTTTAATAAAAAGTGTTCTTGTTAAAAGCCTTGAGGATTATCAGGACAAAGTCAAAACTGTGGAGGCGGATGACTGGATGACACACAGGACTCTCCATTAGGACATTGGGCTCCAAGTCACACCTCATGTTAACTTGTAATGTTTGGATTTGCCGGTAGTTGATCATTTTCATTTATTTTTTTCATTTCTTCTTGTGGTGAGGAAGAGGTCATGGTTTGAGTTCAAACTGATCTGTCATGAGGACCTCTGGGTCATGCAGTCATGGACCTTTTCATGCTCGGCTAGAGTCATTGAGTACTCGCTAGCCCGTTGCACAGTAGAACTAACCAATCGCGGTGCATTAGGCTGGGGGTCGGCAAAACTGTCTTGAGTGAGCCTCCAGTGATCCCAGAACTATACTTACATGAGCTGTTGAACATACCGCAGAGGTTGGAAGCAATTTAGAGTTTTGGAACCAGTCTAGTACTGACTATGTTTCAGCTCCTTCCTATATGACTTCGCTGTGAAAATGTTGCCCTGATCCCAAATCTAAGCGATATTGTTGGTGAGTACGACTAAGAATGGAGCGGTGTTGTAGAGTGATCTAACCCTTTTCCTGTGTAGTACTCTTGGAAACAGACTTGCTGCACCCCAAGGCCTGCACCTCCTCAGCAGTGTCAACCAGGGACACAGGGCGCCGGCAGCCACTTTTGATTTATGACAGCCTTTTCCTTCACACAACTGCCTTTTCAGCATTGCTGGGGCCACTTGTGAAGACCATGTACCTTCTGTATTGATTCTTGCTCATATTAGTCCCAGTCAATATGCTTCTCTACTGTATCAGTGCTCTCGTGAGGATTTGACCGCTGTCCGGTCCCCACACCACAGAGGTGCCTTATCATCAAGAGTCAAGTTTCCAAAGTAAATGAGCCTGTGCATTCTATTGAACTGGTTCCGCGTCACAGTGCGCGGCTGCTTAAATCATGAGTTATGGTACATGTACATTAGCATGTGGTTACACTATACCGCCTATTGATTTTCAAATTGCGGTTCGTTTGTAAGTCTGAGGCTTTCATTATCGTGACACTTTGGTGAACCCCCCCGAGGATTAAATGCTTCTAAAGTCGAGCTAACAGCAATTTCGTTGCAAGTGTCAAAACTAAAACAAATGATCCAGGTCGCCCTTTGCCTATAAATAAATCCGCGTTGGGCCGATTGCCAAGTACTTGTGTTTTGCAACTGGCCCTGAGCAGATTATGGCATGTATGGATAGTTCTCGCTTGTCCACTGATATAAATATCACTTCCTCATATATGCTGTAAATCCAGCGTCTCAGTGAGATGTCACTGTCATGTATCAAATTGCACATGACAGCGACAGAGAGCTCGTTGTCTGAGATCAATTCAAATGCATTTTTGAGGTTTAATGAGAGTACGATGCCTTCACTGTACACAGTGCTGGATTGTCGAGGACGTGTTTGTCCACAGGTCTGGCCCTTTCTGTCATTCCTGCTGTCTAGTCGAGACAGAATTGAAATGCGAGGTTAGTTTTTTGTCGGAAAAACGTCATAAAAAAATGAGTAACTGTTTATTCTCAAGGTGACCCGACAGACTCGAACTGAAAAGGCTGCATATGACAAGCTAAAAAATAAGCCGAAGATAAAAGAGTGTCTTCTCAGGTGCTTGTCTGGTTATAGCATTAGTGTCTGGGGCTGAAACTGGGAGGTTTAGCCTGGCATTGTTGTTTAAGAGTTGAAGTGTGGCAGGGTTGAGTCTAACCCCTGCTGTCAGGTTGGCATGGTCCCTGTAAGGTTTACAGAGTCCTCGGTGAAGCGACAGAGATTTTGTCGTCTCATTTTTCTCCGTGCCCTTCACGTGACCTCTACATCTCCAGAGGGCCACACAGCTTAAATAACTGTGAAGTATTCCTCCTCCTTCTTGTATTCTGTTTCTTACTGCATCTCCTGTTTTACCACATGCTGTTTTTCATAAAATCCTCTTTTCTATAATTTGCAATCCCAGGGATATAATTGTAGAGTTGTTTTAGAGTTGTGGGATTTTTCTAATGGGATTTACTGATTTTTCTTGTGTCCCCTGGTGCCCCTGCTGATTCCCCGCAGCTCATTATTTTTGTGTTTCTCCTGTAGGTAATCCTCTGCTTTGTCTCAGGGGACTGTGCTCTCGCTCCCCATTTTAATGCTTCATATATTTCCTTATCATTTGTTTCAATAACCTTCTCCTCTCCCAAGTGCCTTATTCAAACATACAGAGATTAATGTTGCAAGAGGTTATGTGTATGATAATGTTCGCCACATGCACTTCGTTGCCTACCACAGTCACCATGATCTTTCACATGACGGTTCACAGGTATTATCATGATGATTATGTTCACATGATAAATCATTACAGAGCTTCTTCTTATTATTAATGCACATTTATGCCGTGAATGACGTAACATAACATAACAAAACATTACATAACAAATCATAACATAACACAACATAACATGACGTAACAAATTATAACATAGCATATCAAAATATAACATTAAAGAATCAACATAACACAACATAACATATTACAACATAACATAACATAACATGACAGATAATGAATGACAAATCATAGCGTAACATAACATAAATCATAACATAACAAAACAAATGGTAACACATGTATAACTGCGATACATAGCAACATAACTCGCCTCTCTGATCCATTGGCTTTTCAGATTCTTTTCTGCTCATCAGCATGTTGTTCAAGGTTGTTTGCAGTGATAGTGTTATGCATCAGTTAGTCAGGTATACTATAGTGTTCTACTTCAGGAGACCATTGCACCATTGCAGCAAACCCTTTTCCAGAGCTGCTGAGCCAGTTCGGGTTTTAAAGGCGTACAGGCGACAAACCCTGAGCACCTAATGGCCATGGGCTGTGTAAATGGTTGGTTATGACCTTACTAAAATCTAGACGCTCTGTCTCTGTCTGCAAGATCCTCTGCACAGGCGCATACACACATTCACACACATGCATGCACGCACACACACACACAGAGGAGGGAAGACAGAGAGGTTCCCAAGGTACCAGACCTTGAGGAATTGCCTGTCACCGTGTTTGTGTGTGCTGAGATGTGGGGTGTATGTGTGCACCAAGGCTGTGGCAGACAGAGACAGAGCTGTATGTGATTTCAGCTGCATACGTACAGCAGTCGATGTCCTTCCCTGTGCTTCGATTTTAAAGTGCGGTTAGCCTGGGAGATGCTTTAATGTGTGGCAAAACGTTCATCCAGGTGAACCATCTGATCCGACAGACGCGCACGTGATTCTACATCTGTATTCTCCGTCCCAGATGTACAACAGCATTACACAATTTGAGTCTGACTGTTCTATTTCATGCTTTTTACCTTCTTCGCTAAAGGCTAATTTCAACATACTCAACTAAACCAACTCCAGCTGGAGAATATTAGTGTCACTGTCAGTTGCAGCTAACAAGCTTATACCGCAAGTGTGGCCGTGTGGGTAATGTTGCATATGGGCATATTATGGAATACATACTTTAACCAGATTTTTCACTTGCTGCCGTTCTAACTCGGCTACACTCCCCTCAGGCTGAGATAAAGACTTGCTGCATTTACTTTACTCCATTTTGCACGTTAAATGTTTGGTACTGTTTGTGCACAAGCCGAACTAAGTGCTTACAATATTTACCTAAAGATAATATTTGGCACTGCCATTTGTTTCAGTCATGGCTCTGTTCTACCAACAAAAATATCTCTCACCAAGGTGGACAGACCTCTGAAACAGCATTTATTGAGTCATTTAACACTTCCTTTCCCCACTGTCTATGCATGTGTAAAAGAACTAACCAAAGAGGAGTTTGGTTATTGCTGGGTATCGGCTCTTCCCAGTAACAGTACCATGCTATGAAGCCAATTTGATATTGTGGCCAATTTACAGCATCACAGGTACAGCATCATCCAGGTAATTTTATACCAGGGAAGTTGATCATTTTTGGCTTCATGCACCACAGAGCAGTTTTAATAGGAATAATGGGGCCCAGGCTCACAACGTCCATGAGTAGATTCATGGTAGGACTACCAAATTTGCATGATATTTTCCAGCACTTAAGGGCAGGCAAGAGCCCTATTGGCATGGGAAGGTTATTACCTGTGGACCACTGGTAGTTTGTAATAATTGTTGAGGAAAGTGATTGTAATCCTCTGTGAATCTCCCATGTCTGTTTGTATATTGCCTACCGTATTTTGTCAAACATGGAGTTCATGCATTGATATTAGTCCCGTGCAAATCGGCATGTGGGCGATTGGGAGTCGTATTTCTTGTTTAAAACCTCCATTTTCTGTTGTTATACACCAGACGATTAAGAAAGACAACAGCTGTGCGGTGAGATGGGCCATACAGATGACATGAAATGATGACAGAGCAGGTTAGAAGCCTCAAAAGGATTTCGTATTCAGGTACAGCCGCAAAGCACCCGTTACGCGATCTAAAGTGCTGCAAATGTGTATTCATGCTTGTTTCGCATGAAGAAAGTAGATGAAGTAACCTTAATAATGTGGCTCCTGAAAGTTGATGTTACACAGAGCCTTACATACATAGAAGATTATGTCAGTGAGTGGGAGTAAAATACAGACCTTGCCTAACCTGTGTGAATGCTCCACAAGAAAAACAAACAAAGGTGGTAATTTCAAAATCACATAAGGTCCCTTGGTAAAGCTAGTCCCTTGTGAACAGGGGATATGGTTAGCAAAAAGGTTAGCGACCTTCTGAACATAGTGGAGTATTTAAGAACCAGTTATTTCCCTCAGAAGTTGGTGGAGACCAAAGTAGTGTACCAGAGTACTGGACTTTATTAGGTGGACAGAAACGCAAAATGTGACGATATGTTAGCTTTGTTAATCTATATTTTTGAGTAAACCAACAACAAACTGGTACGCCTCAATGCTCGCTTCAACTGCGGCGCTCGTTGACGAAGTGTATGTGTGCGCTGAGCTGAACCCACGAATGATCACTTTTAGTATAAACACAGCTGAGTGCAGGTCGATCACAGCCTGTCAAACACTTTGTCTCCGTTGACTGACAACCCCCTGGTCCTGCAGTGTTCCTGTACTTCCTGTACTCTTGCTGACAGTGGCATTGCAAAAAGCTCAAGAAAGAGGGCTGCAAGTATCCGCTCAGTGGCTTTAAACCTCACTGCTGCCAGCCTTAAGAGATGACATTTTGTAAATGGACTTGAATGAATAAAGACACTGTCCTGGACTAAGTTTAGCCGGCCGAGGCCGTGATTCTGCCCGGGACGTGGCGGAGCATTTGCTCATCAGGAGCTGTGCAAATCTTGACGTTTGCCTTCCTCTGCCCTGCTGGTTGCTGCGATGATATTTGTCCTCCTGTTGCTCCGCTGCATGCTGCCCTTTAGCATGCCGTCATGCTGCGCTCCTGCAGGGAAGACACACACGTGTCGCATGACGCGGTGACTCAGGCTTTAATGCCCTGCCACATGGTTGTCATGCGCACAGCCGTCCCCCTCCTCTCCCTCTTCAGCTTCCAGCCTGTCGGTGTGTGTACGATACAGGCCTATATTTAAGTCTGCCTGTTTATGTCCGGCATGTGTGTCTGTGTGTGGAACGTGACTGGCCGAGGGGCTGTTTGTGCGTTTCCGTCTGATTGAAGCAGAATGTGGATTACGTTGTGATGTGAAATGCGGGGCCGGCGGGGGGAGGGGCAGAAGGGTTGACACAGACATCTCAGGACTTCAGGGGACGTTTCGGGGAGGTGGAGGAGGGGTGGGGGGTGGGGGGGCGAATAAAACGGGAGTTACACTTTTGTGCAGAGACTAAGCTCTATGGTACATTGTGTCTGTTTGCTTTAGCATCATCCAGAGCCGGAGCTGGCACACTCAGCGGGAGGAGTGCACGCTGTGTGAGCACCAGAGACTTCTAGAATAGTCAACACGGTGCAGCTCTGTGAGGATGCAAATACCTGAAAGGGCTGCAAGAACTGTCCTTGGCTTGTCATTCAGGGTAGGCCCGTATCCCCGCAGCTATAGGAGGAGGGAGGGAAAAGCAACAGGAAGAGCGGAGGGATGAAGTCACTGCGGACTGACGAAGTTGCGTTCTAAGTTTAGAAAAGTGAAGAGGAGGAGGAGAAATTAGAAGGAGATAAAGTGTGCTGTAGGAGTGTCTGCATATGGAGCGGAGCCAGAGTGGTCGGTCGCAGCCATTCATCCGTGTGACTCAGAGCCCTGGTGCTGTGTGGGGAGGGTTTCGCCGGGACTGGAAGGGGCAACAATTGGCTGCGGACCCACCTGTAATCAGGCCGCTGTCCGAGCAGAAGCTGCCACACGTTGGCTGCTTGCCCGCTGTATGAGCAGGATGAAATGTCAGACCCCTGGGAGGTGGGAGACACCCACTATTTCTCACCCAGCACACGGAGCACTGCAGATCCCCCCATCTCCACTAAATCATATACAGAGCATCCTTTATTTTTTGCATTTTTCCCCTCTTTGATTCATAACAAGGACGGCCTGCGAAAGGAAAGGACAACCTTGCAGCTTGTTCATCGCCATTCTCATTTCAGTGATGAAGCAGCTAATTTGTTTGATAAGCCAGAACCCCCCCTCGCCATCTCCCAAACACCAGCGGGAGTGAATGATGAACACGCAGTGTGAGAGGTCTCAGCTAGCCGTTCCACTAGGCCCCCATTAAGGCTCGATTGGGGTCTATCGGCGTGATTTCTCTTCCTGTCTGGTGCTTGGCAACGCTTTCGCTTTCACATTAGACGCGGGTGCCGATGATTGCTGATAACACGCCGAGGGAGGACAACGGCGAGCGCATTTACCCTCGCTGGCACTGCCGCAAACCTGACAACTTTAGCATCCAGATAACACACGCCATTAACCCCTTCGCTGACAGTCAAATCACAGATAATAAAACGAAGGTTTGCCGCTAATGTGATTGGCTGTAGAAAGAGTGTTTGTTATTGTCTTAGAGGGAGAGATTTCACATCCCACCTCGCTGTCTGTAGGCAGTGCTCGGTGCACTGATCAGCAGCCGGCCTTAGCGCCCATTTTTAGAATCTGTTGCTGCATTGCCATGCATTTTTAATGGCAAAGGCCATCGTAGCAGGCTTTGTTCTGCGTGTGTGTGCATTTACTGTATGTGTGTGCCTCTTGTGAGCCTTTGTGGACATTCTGTATGTATGAGGCAGCACAAGCTCCGGTATGTAGAGAGGGGGGCCAGGTCAGTGGGTGCAGTTATCTACTGTAATGTGTGTGTTTCTGCGCAAGCCTCCATCAACATATGTGTACATTTGTGCGCAAGCGTCTGTTTCCATTTGTGTTTGTACACCGTTTT
Organism: Acanthopagrus latus; assembly: GCF_904848185.1. Lineage (NCBI taxonomy): Eukaryota > Metazoa > Chordata > Actinopteri > Spariformes > Sparidae > Acanthopagrus > Acanthopagrus latus. Next base: position 15,291,150 of record NC_051060.1, read on the forward strand.
GTTTGCTAACAGTGATTTGGACACTAATGTGATGCGACAGCTTTGGGCCTCAGACACACTGCCTGAATCATTTTGAATAAGACCTGTGAGGCTCGGATTCCCAGAGGTCTCCCTATTAATGCTTCCATGGCTCCTGTGCATCTCTGCAAAATTAATTTGATGCCCCTGCCAAAGCCTAAAATAACCAGGAATCATCCAAAATAGAATACAAAGCACATGGAACCAAACATTTTGCAGAATCATTCTGTGTGTTTCGTTGGGAATAATATCATCCACCTCCATACTGGTTAAAGCTGAAATTCTTTGTAATGAATAGATGTTTAATAATATATGCATTCATTTAACCTGGTCAGTTTTCATACTGACAGCAGTAGGTTGAAAGAAGCATGATACATCATCGTCCTTAATGTAAAATAATGAATCACACATCAACCGTCTTATTATTTTGCAACTTTTTGTTTTCATATTTGGGTTTTGGACAAAACAAGACATTTGAGGACATCATTTTGTGCCTTCAGAAACAATACAAATATGTGTTTCCTGATATTTTAAAGGAGAATTATTGTGCTCATTTTCAGTTTATTATTATATTTTGGGTTAATGCAGCACTCTGCTCTGGCTGGTCAGCTCATACACGCCTGAGCCAGCAACACTTACCTTGTCTGCAGTCTTCTCTGTTCCAGTTAGCTTCACTTCTCATGTGAAAATAGCCACAGATTATGCAAAAACATGTGACATGGTGACACGGTATGATGTCAAGAAGTCACAGAGTTAGTAGGCGAGATTACCAATGAGGTGTTTCAGGCAAATCAGGAGCAGAATATAACTGCACAACACACTGAAGGAAAGGGAGAGAAGCAAAAACAGCATAATGGGTCCCCTTTAACGACTACCAGATTCATTTAAGCAAAATAATGGCTCGGAACATGCAGCAAAATGTGTATAGCAGCTTTAATTAATCCAGCATAATATGATATTATCAAGTTTACAGTGTGATCTTTTAATCCTCCTCTGTCTCAGTTCCTTGAATGCAGAGGGCAAATAGATTAAACTAGAAAGTGGTAATCTTGGATAACTGTGTGCTCCTATGTTGAAAATATGACTAGAAAGCCAGGACTAGGATCAACTGCCATATGACTGGCTTTTTTTCTTTTTCTTTTTTCTTTTTGGCTATGCGATTAACTGGCACGGCACCACAGCTCAAAGGCATTGCATGTTTTTCCACAGCATGCTAAGGGTTAATTATTCAAGACCAGGAGCAGAGCTTTATCGGGAAAGCATATTAGCTGCGATGCAACTCCGCAAAGAAGGAGAGACGGAACATGGCAGGAAACTGTATGTAAAATTACACGCGTCGGTAAGCTCCGTACAATTGCTTCTGTGTCCCGTTTTGTAATTATTGTCGTCACCTCGATTCGGTTTATACTTCACTTAAATGTCAAGATGAATTCCGAATGCATGAGTCATTTCAACCTACCATTCATGAAATAGGCTTATTTGAACAAAACCTCCCAACACCGAACTCAAGCAATATATTTTAGGCATCATGAGGAGCTAATTAAAAAAGTTCGCTGTGTGCACTTCAGTAGCACTAGCCCTGCAAAAGACACCTGTACAAGGGCTGCACCATATACAGATATTGTCCGTCCTGCTCACTGAGGGCAGTGCTACCGTGGAAAGGTCTGCTGCACCGATGTGTGCTGGGATTGCAAAGGGAGGGTAGGATACTGCGAATACTTTTGTGTACACACACACACACACACACACACACGGCCGAACACTCACAAGCACGTTCACGCAGCCGTCATCTTCTGTCCTGTTTTAAGAGACCGGCAGCCCAGCGAGGTGCCAACGCACAGGACTCGCTTCGCCGCCAGTCGTGCACACACGCAGCTCACAAACTGCGGCGGCGTTACAGTGCTTTTTTTCTCTGCACGCGTGTCTGTGTGTGTGTGTGTGCGCGCGCTGAACATCAGCCGTCATGGTCGGCCTACCTAGCAGAGCGACAGAATGAGAGGGAGGGGGAAATAAGAAGAGAGAGGGAGAGAGATCAGACGGAGAGGCGATGGAGATAAAAATGACAGAGATGGTACGAGCGAGAGAGGCGAGGGCGACAGAGGGGATTAGTAGCGGAGCGAGGAAGATGCTCTTTCTTTTTTCGTGCCTTCACTCCTTGCACACACACACACACACACACACACACACGATCTACTGCAGGCACTTTGCCTGACACAACGATGAAACAGAATGCATCCTGGCCTGTGTGCCTTTGCTTCCACACTGCATGACACATGCCTATGAACACACACACACACACACACACAAACACACACACACACACACACACACACACACACACACACACACACTCATTCACAAGCAGGGACAATCCTCTTTGACTTATGTAACTGTCGTCGCTGCACTATACGTTAGCTCCAGACCCCTCCCTCTGAAGGCCTGTATACCATGTATGTGCCTGTCTCTTCCACCGTCCTCTCTTCTCTGGTAAACTGTCGGCTATAATCTCCTGTAAAACACACAGACATGTACCGCATGTGTGCTTGTGTGTGTGTGTGTGTGTCACGCGCGGACGTTTTTATGTTGCACAGATGGATGTGTGACTCATCAAAGTGCTGTTGTTTAATTAAGTGCATGGAGTGTTTGCCTGTGTGAATGTCTGTTCTTTTTATTAATCCCGTCATTCAGGCGGACCGCCTTCAATTACTTAATCCAATCTAACTCCTCACCTGCATTAATCCGTAGCCTCGCCGCCTGGCTGCTGTCCAGCCTCTGTCTCTTCCCGCGTCGTACGTATTTGTGTGTGCATCCAGCAGTCAGTTGGAGTCGTTTCCGTCTCTGTGAGATGCAGGCCTGATACTCTACAGTTTAAAGACTATGACACCATATCTAAGGCAGATTACTCTAATGCAACCACTAAAAGGATATGTTTTTGGTCCCTGTGGGAAGTCCTTAACAAGTGTGAAATTATCTTTTCATCTCTTTAAAGTGACTTTCATACACTTACATGCACCCGTCCAATTTTAGAAGGTCAGGGTCAAGAATTTAATACATTCACGAGAGGTGTTCCAGTCCGCTCATGCCTAAAGCTAGAATATCAGAAAGTATGTTCCTTCAGCGTCTCATGATCCATCCATTCCATCCATTGTCAACCGCTTATCCAAAATCAGGTTGCAGGGGCAGCAGCTTCAGTAGCGAGCCCCCTGCGTCTCATGATGATTATTATTAATATCAGAGATATTTCCTACATTGCCTACATCATTGTTTTTGACTGATATTAGACATTAAGTTAATTGTATCAAAGGATAAGCCATGAAAAAGGAAACAGCATTTCCTCCTGTCAGTGATTTCTAACGATTTTGGCAGCACAAGTAGTTTATAGAAGCTCGACATCATTAAAAGACCGAAGCAACAGTGAAAAATGCAAAAACAGAGTCTGCAAAGTAGGTAATGCTCCGGCCATTAGACACTGATTGATGGTTTTAGTGACTCTTTGACCTTTAGTCTTGACCAACACTTACATAATGTACATAATGATGAGGCACGTACGTAAACAAGTGCAGTGATACAGTGATATCGTTTGCTGTGATTGTTCAAGGGCAAATGAGAATGAATCATCAGGGTTTTCATGACCCTGTGATTTTTTCCTCTCCTGTCGCCATCAGCCCAAAATGTCTACTTTTCTGCTATTTTCTACTCTCTACAAAAGTAATGTCATGTTCAAGCCACTGCCATCAATTCTGCAGAGCAGAATAAAGGACAGAATATACTCGTAAATGGACATGGACACGAACAGAAGGGTTGACAGCAGACATTTTCACGATCCTCATGGTTTATGCCACTCTACACTGTGTGTGTGGGTAGGTGGTGGCCATGTTTACACAAGAAGCCTCATGATATTCATGCCATGTGGACCCTCACAGATATACAGTGTATGCGTATGATGGAAGGATAATTATATCCTCTTGCTCCCAAGGGAATAGACATTTTTTTAGATTTTAATGATATATATGTATATATAGTTGTGACTCTAACAACAGCTTATCAATAGTCTGAGCTGTATGACAAACAATTTTTGTATTTTGTTAACTTTTGGCTTTCCAAAAACTGCCACAAAGTTTCAGAACGGCGTCCAGCTCGAGGGCACTTCAGCAGGGCAGATGGCCACCATGGCAGGGGCTTGAACCCTTCGTCCTCTGTTTGAAGGACATCTTCATTTATGACTAGGCCACCCCTGCTGCCCTCGGTGTGTGTGAGTGTGTCAGAGATCAGGTTAGAGAGGAAATGCAGATGCTTCATAAACACAGCGGTCCCTCTCTGTTTGTGTGTGTGTGTGCCTGAGTGTGTTTGAGTTCGCTTTCAGCCTACAGTTTGGTGCTGGGGATACTTGGCCTTCTGTCTCGCATTAATCAAAGAGCAGAGGAGAGCACGCTGATTAATATTTTATATGCTGCATGACACTTTTGGCAGGGTGCCCTTCTCCGGCGTGCTATTGGCGAAGTGACAACCATACAATGTACCGACGGTGTGTCTAATTAGGCCTAAAGCAGACACAACAGAATTCACGCCAGCAGGGAGTGCTGCATAGATAAATCAATCCATCAGTCTGGAGAAATCTATAGGTGCTGCCGTTGTAAGCCTGTACGGGCATCTCGGGATTAATGTGACGCTGTCATTTCTGAAGAATTTGCAAGAGAAATCTGCAGTTTAGTATGTTTCTGACTGCGTCTGTGTCTCTTTACCTGCTTGAGGCGAGTCTTGGCATGGTTTCCTTTCATGCGACCTCTTTAACTATACCAAGTCTTTAATCTAACTTTGTATCCGTTCATGTTGGGGTTGTCTCAAAAGACAAGACTTTGGTACCTGAAGCGTTCTGGTTTCTCGCTGTAGTTCGAGTGTCAAACAATCGCGTGTGAGCAGGTTTAAACAGACTGTGTCCCACTGGCCAAAATGCCATCTCAGAATGCACTGGCTGTTGTCCGACGAAAAACGTAGTGCTGCATTAGCTATTTTAAAAAATCAGCCCATCTCCGACAGCCACTAGTCCACTATCCATCCGTCCACGACCCCTCATCCCTCCATCCCTCTTACCCGCCCTTTACCATCAATCCATCCCACTTACATCCTGTCAAATATTCATAACATGCAATAAACTTTAACATTTAACAGGAAATGACGAAACTTAAACCCCAAACTATGATAGTATCTGCATTCATGTGCAGATATCTGTCTGTAGATATAACTGAAATGCCGTCTCTATCTACATTCTCACATTTCAAACTGCTAATCGGACTGTAAACATCTACCGGCACACGGAAGAGGAAGAGGAAGTCTTGGCCTGGATATCTGTTATACACATAATTTATGTCTGTTGGCTATACCAGAAGCCCAAAAACCATTAGCCATTGCCCCAAGACGCTAAATCCTAGTCATGCGATAGCCAGTTGGTTCCTAGGTTGGTGTTTGAGTAACAGAAATGGCACAAAATCATTGTAATTCTGCCCCGACCAGTTCAGGAAAGACGGACTCCATCCTGTTCTCATCTCATCCTCTTAAGGCATTACCATGCCATGATTTTTTTTGTTTAACAGTCGATCTATTACACACACACACACACGCCAGCCTCTGTGGTGTGAGTATATAGTCAGTCAAGTGTTACTGCACGGCGGGCAATACACTCTTGCTGCGCTGGCAGCTTACAGGCACCTGTCCTTGAAAGTAGGGCCCGGCTCCACGTCGTTTGGCACATTGTAACATATTAGAGGCCAGCAGTGGCTAATCTCCCGTGGTCCTTCATTTTGAAAAAAATTGTTTGATATCAGTGCCAGAGGGTGTGTGTGTGTGTGTGTGTGTGTGTGTGTGTGTGTGTGTTTGTCAGGAGGGGGGGGCGGCATTTGACTTTGATTGCTTTGAGATAGTGTTGGGAATATGGTGAGTGTAGCTCCAGGAGCAGGCTTAATGGCTGCTGTTGGTTTGTAAAGTGTTTTCAGCTTTGTAAATGATCTAACACTCGTTTTAATGCCCCTGTATCTCACTATCGGAGAACTGCCGATGTACAGTGCGGTGGAGTAAGGCATCTGGCACTTAAGATCAGATTAAGAAGCGGATGCGTTTGATGAGAAGGCTCCTCAGTCTGGATGCGTTTCATTGTCTTCGGCGCGTGTATTAAATCAGACGCTCGTGATCCCGCATTGCGAATGTGTTAAAGGTTAATTTGCCTCTAAGTTACTTTCTAATCAAACATTTTCCTCCCTGCCACTTTGAGAGGGTAATACATAAAGCCATCTAAATGCATATGCTGGCTCCCAGTCGCCGCATCCATTATTCATAGACAGGAGGAAACCCAGTCACATACTTTAAGTCCTGCTTGTCTTCCTCCCTGTCTCTTCCATCCCCTTGTTTTCTCCATCTTTTTCTCTCTATATAGCCAAACTCCTTAAATTATTCTCCACCGATGTCATTTTTTAAATGTCCACTTGGGTTTTGTCTTTGAAACCATTAGACTTGCTTTCTCTGCCTTTTTAAAAAAATTTTTCTCACTCACTCACCCTCCCCATCCACCATATCCAATAATGAGCATGCGGAATTGTAAAACATTGTGTTTGCATGGTAAAATTGATCAGATGTCCTGGACAGTTTGTACCTGCTCATCTCCCCGGCCCTGCTGGTATTACATCCTCCATTGTTTGGACTATCTGAGAGTCTGTTTATGGATTTGTTTTCATAGCGAGTATGTTCAATATGTGCAATCCAATGACAACAGTGGGCCAAATGTGTGAGGCGAGGACGAGGAATGAGCTGTGTGAGAAGGAATTATAAGCATCCCCTTCGGAGACCTGGCCTGGGCCGCGGTTCATGTTTCATTTATGTCAAAGATTTCCATGTTACATAAGAAATCAGACCTATATACACGGATAAAACGCCCCGGCCACCTAAAAATAAACCCAGAGGCCTGGTGAGGTTTTTGCCGTTTGTTTTATAAAAGAGTTCATATGACCAAAATATAACCAGATGTTATTAATTCTTGGCTCCAATCGCAGCATTTGTTGTCTTCTGTATAGGATATTTGGGCTTTTATTTTGGAAAAGATACAGGAAGTGTTGAGTTTGTATTAACAGCATAGTCATTTTAAATTTACGTTCTACTGGTTTGGTGTCGGTCTGGTTGGTTGGCACAAATTCAAACTGGTTGAAGCCTGTACACTGGACCAGAATGGCAGATAAGACGCTGCCCAACCCAAAGTTACAGAAAATGAAATTGAACGCTGCCCTCAACGATATGTTTGTATTAGGGATTATTTGAATGACTACATGTATGTGAAAAGGGTCACACGGAGGATTATCAGATGACTCAGAAGCTCCCCTCAACTTTACAAAGCAATTTAGCATCTTTCAGCTCTTTGTTTTGGTTCTTTGACACACAACTTTACTTTTTTTGGTTCACTCTTGCCGCTCTCATCAGCATTGTTTTCAGTCGCAGGAGTTTTTTTTTGGGGGGTGGGTAAAGGTTAGGGACTTGGTGGTGAACAAAATGGATCATTCAGCAGCTAAAGCCTGGATGCTCATGTTGTTCTATATATGTTTAAATGCAAATACATCATCTTAAGAAGGTGATAATCTGTTAGTATTGTGTTCACAGATTGCTCCCATTTCCCCAAAGTCACAAAAACAATGAGTTAACTCGCAGGAATGAATTAAACACAGCAGGCGATAGAGTTTAAGTTGGATTCAATCTGAGGCCAGCAGGTAAACATTCGGCTCCAGGGGAGACATCTACCCGCCAGATGATATCTGCTATTGTTTCGTTGTGTTACCACCTTGTGAGGTCCTTCTTCATCCGCTCTGAATGTTACTAACACACTCTGACACATTTGGGGCTTTCTCCATTAGCCGGTCCTCTTTTGCCATGCAATGTGCCAAGCCAAGCTGTGATGACATGCATTCCCACTACAGCCTCGCAGTAGGGGGATAGCCACACCACGCTGCTGTGGTCCTATTTGGCAGCCGCCCCGTTACGGTCTCCTCCCTTTTTTTTGCTGGGTCTTCAGTGGCTAAACTCACGTGTGTCCCTGCTGAAGACAGACATCACTGTGCTTGGCTCTCAGTTCTTTTGGCCATTGGGGCTGATAATGTTAACCCGAGCCGAAAACTTTGAAGCCGAAGCTTTTAAACTGCAGTGAAAGTTGAAAATCACCGAAGGCAGATTTGATGTCGACTGCAGAGTTGAGAGTTCTACCACAGTTCATGCTGTAATTGGCCAAGTGGGGTTCAGAGCGCTAACGTGTTCGCAGCAGATGGAGCCGATGTCCTTGCGCTCGTCCACGGGCTGGGACTCATGTTTAATACATTGTCACCTTGTACCCAGCAGACTGTGCGTGCTATACAAGGTATGCGCGTAATAATGGACCTGCGGAACGGCCGTGAACTGCACTCCAACTGTAACAAATTCAACCTCAATATAGTACTGGATACGTCTCCATTAGACATACAAACAACACAACACTAAAGCCACATTTTTAGAAGAAATTGCAGCCACCACTTGTCACTTGCTGAAACATTGTTGGGCCTCCCTGTTGTGTTTAGCTCCATCGCCTGTTGGAACATAATCCTTTAACTGGCTTTGCATTGCTATCACAAAAGCAGAACTTATGATTACTGTTAAGCCGCTGTCTGTCTGTCTCACTCATGTAAATGAGCCTATTAAACAGTTTGACAGTTTACAGTAGCAGAGCTACAAAAAGAAATAAATCGCACGTCGGTCCGATCCAGGATGATCAGGGCGGAGGAGTGTTAAATATTCTCGTTTCTCCGTTTCCTATTCACACAGCATCTCCTGCCTCATCCTGTCTTGTCCTGTTTCACCCCTTCCACCCCCCCACCCCCCAACATTTCTCATTTTCTCATTTTCTCTCCGATACTATGCACGCTTCTGCAGAAAGGGTTTGGCCACGAGCTGTTCGGCTGACTCAACATTTTTTTCCCCCTCACAGTTTACCCCTTTGCTCCCTCTCGCTTTTTCCTCTATCTTTATCCTCCCCACCCTTCCTTCCTCTTTCCCGCCTTCGATCCCTACAGCCATTGAATTTCCAGACCTCTCTTTCCCCCCCACAATGCTCTCTGCCTCCTCCTTTCCTCTCCCCCTCCCTCTTTCTGATCTCTTTTCAGATATTTGCCTCACAGTGTCCGTACAGTAGCTCGGCGCTGAGCTGTCCTGCTAAAATTAGATGATGTCGATGTCCTGGGTTATTAACACTCTACTACTGGGCAGAACGGGCTGCGCTCCAGAAACTAACAATCCACATTATCCCTACAGCATGGGGGGGTTGGTGGGTTTACATGTTTTACTGTGTGTCACCACTGTGCCCGCCTCGCCTGTGCTGGCTCACATCCAGACTAATTCATAGACAATATTTTCTTAGAGGAGACGGGATTGTTGCACAACTGGCTACAAGGTCCTTTGTGTTCCAGCATTGTGCTTTGTTTGTAATCCTGATGGTGGCTAGCCTGTCTGCATGAAAGCTAATCAGTGTTCAGGTTAAAAAGTTATGTTTCCAATATTCTTATCTCACCCTGTGCAGTCATTAAGCTCAAGCGAGCGTGTTGGTATTATCAGATTTTTGTAGATACACCAACCCATCGCTGCACTTGTCCACCTGCAAAAACTCCAAGAGCGGGCCTCATTTCTCCCGCGAATTTGGATTACTACAACATTGAACCATGCACCTCAGCAAATGGCCTTTGTCAAACATGTCATCTAGATGAATCTCAGGGAAGGGGGTGGGGGGGCCACAATAGATGAATGTGTGTGTGCGCATCGTAACGCTTTTCCAAGGTGAGTGTGTGTGTGTGTGTGGAAGCTGAGGCAGCGACAAATACTCAGCGGCCCATCGCAGTTTAATTGTTTGCCTGCATAATAAATCATATGTGTCAAGGGTGATTATTTATACAAGGACTGCGTTAAACAAATGAATCACCGGTTTGGCCAACTCCAGGTTTTTCTCAGTGTGCGTTGGGCGCCCGCAGTTTGCCTCTGTATGTTATTTGCTTGCGTTGCAGTTTGATTGCATGACAATACTCGTGTGTCTTTTTTTCTTCTTCTTCCGAGTGCGACTGATATTCATGAGGACGTGTGAATCTCATGGCTTCCTCCCTTCGCTCTCTGTCATTGATATATTTAGCGCGATCTGAACACTCGGGCGGCGGTGGGGGGTGACAAATGAACGCAAATAAGTCTGAGGGTCCTTCTGAGCTACAGTGTGTAAATAGCTAGAAGTCGGGGGTGAAGACCTGCTTCTAGCATGCATCAGCACCTTGACGGGATGCTAGTCACTGTACCTGCTGTTGCTAAGCGACAGCTGAAAACCTGGTTGAAGCACATTTTTTGCTCAAGTTGAGACTTTTTTTTTTTTTTTTTCTGAATTTCACTGACCGCTGTGCTGCTCGGCAGGAAAAAAAAAAGGGAAAAAAAACTGCCCTTCACTGACCCTCTCTGTCTGATACATGTTGTTTTTTTTCATCTGAACCAATAAAACCGTGTCAGCATTGTAAAGAGAGGTCCCTCATGGACGCAAAGGATGTGCTTTCATTTTTACAGTGCTGTACGGACAGAAAAAAACAAGAGCATTGTTGTTCCGATGCAGTGCATTTCTGACTGATGCTCGGTGGCAAAAGCTTTAAAGGAGCACTGTGCTGCATTTGGAAAAGAATTTCAAACTCTGAATTTTTATATTTACAATATTAATGAGGTAGCTAGAAAGGTAGCGGGGTCCGCCACATGTAAACAAAGTAAAACAGTATGAAAATGTAATGTCCATTAAGGTCAGCTTGTTTATTCAGTTTATTCAACCATGAAAACAAAGAGAGTTGTTTTAAGAATAAAAAAATATCCATAATCAACCAAAATAGTCACATCATCATGATTTTAATGTAAATACCCCCTTTAAATCACTTCAGAAATCTATTTTCTGTTCCGTTTTTTTCCGCTTAATCCTTGAGGGTCGCGGGATGTTGCCTCTTTTTTTCCTCTGAGGGGTTGCGGGGCTTACTAGGGCTTATTCCAGTTCACTCGATGGGCGAAATCTATTTTCCAAAAAATAAATCAAAGGTGCATCGAATGTGCTACGTCAAGATGAAGCGACTTTAAAAAAAGCTGACTTAAGGAAGGGGCAGAGCTAAGTGCCTGGTAATAGCTGAGTGCCCCAGCCACAGTGAAGGGGCTGGATCACGGCCTGAAGGAGTGGTGATTCCACTCCCTCAGCAGCCCTTAAAATTAGATGTAAACAGCCACGAGCAGTCAAAGGGGAGGGCAGGAGATGGGTGACATGGGAGCGTTCAGGCAGGCTGAGGTCAAGGTGGGCCGGAGCATTACGGATGATTTGCACGATGGCACCTGCAAATGGGTGCTGAGTAATGTGTCGACAAGCCAGCCGAGCCGAGTCCTTTGTGGCCGTGGTGGGGGTCTTGTTAAACTTGTTACTACAGCCTTATTCCCTTGCTTCACTATTGTGAACGCATCTGTCTGGCTCCCACCCTCCTTGTTTCTTTCTCTCACTTTCTGCTTTTCATTTATTTGCCTGCTTCTGCTTCCGTCTCGCCTCCTTTTTTGCCTCCTCTGTTTTCCGCCTCCTGACTGCCATCGCCTCACTGCTGTCTCCGGGCCCTGTGCAGTGCAGCCCCGTGGTCCCGCCTCCCTCCCTGGCAGAGTGATGTATGACTGGCTAGCTTTGACGTCACCTAGGGCCCAACGTCATAGCAACTCAGTGCTCCCAGGCTTGTGCTTTCTGGTGCTTTCTCTCAGCGCCTCTCCCTTATTCCTTCTCCTCCTTTATCCTCCATTAATCACCTCTCTCTTCTTCCGTTTTCTCTTCCAGCGTCTCTTCCTCTGTGCTATCTACTGTTTCCCCCCCTTCTTCACATCAATTTCTTTATCTTGTCCATCATTTTTCATTGCCTGTGGCTCTTATTAAAACATACTCTTGCCTCTCTTCTTTGTCCACCCTCGCCCCTCTGGAGCTTTTCTATTCTTGTCTGATGCTGTATCCTCTCCTCCGTTTTTCTATTTACTTCTCTCGCAGACACACAAATATACCGACGCATGACATGTTTGAGGTAGGCAGACAAGCAGTGAGCCAGCCTTCGTCTCATGTGAAATGCAGGCTCATCCCTATTCAATTACACTTATCAAGATCAACTCTATTCCTGGACAACAGGGTTTCATAAAACCTGCAGTCTGCTTTCCCACTGTACCCAGCCAATTCTCTCTATGACAACTTTGCTTTGCCAGATAACCAGTGACTCACCTTTATTTGTGAGTTGCCTGTGGCTTCGACAAAAATAAATACAAGAGGAGCGATACAAAAGTGAATTATCAGTCAAAACTTTGACTTCCAGAATAGTGCGAAAAAAATTTCATTGGACTCGACAGGACATGAAGCTGACCCACTTTCTGCTTTTCGCTCTACGTCTTCCTCTCTCTTCCTGTCTACTTGTCCCGCTCCCGTTGGTGCCCGCAGTCAGTCTGTCCACTTTTAGCGTCAGCGCACTGTGGCGAGGGGGGCCGCTGAGTGAGATAGAGACCTCTCTTTGTTAAAATGGAATGAGGAATGCTCTTGTCAGCAACTGTGACACATCTCCTACTGAGGCTGTCCCGTGTGGAGGGAGCCGAGGCACTGCGGTGTAACTTCGGGTCATGTTTGTTAAAATACTGGAAGAAATGTGACTGTTGCAACTGAGATGTTGAGGAACTTCTCTTGCAAAGTGATGCGTGTCATATTAAGATTCGAGAAAAGGTCAAGTGCAGTTCGATATCACTTGTCAAACCACTCCGCCCACTCTCCGGGAAAGAATGTTAGCAGCTAAAGTTTCTGCAAACTACTGATGCATTCACATTTGTACATGTCCACAATATGTGTCACATCGTGTTCACATTACATGTTTATGACCTGACTTGGGGCTAGTGGTGGGTTGACAGGCGAGAGGGCTGCTGAGCCAGTGACCGCAGTTCAAGGCTGCGTTTCAAAATTCCTAAGGTTGAAACCAGTGGATGTTGTTAAGAACAATGTCCAGCTGTCTTTGTGGCGACAAAAATCTGACTTTTTTGATGAGACCTTGGGACATCACCTGGTGTGTTTGTCGCACCCAAAACAGGAAGTTCAAGCCTAACCTTAACCCCTAACTCTTTCCCACTGGGGCCTTCTTAACAGTTTTCTAGGGTTTATGCCCTGCCTTGTGGGTTGCCCGAACTCTAACCGTCCTAGACTGGTGCCTTAAGTTGATCCTCCAGGTTCATTTTCTGACCCTAACTGGCTTTGCTTTGTCAGCCTGACACATTTTGTGGGATCATGCCCTGCCTTGTGGGTTGCACTAACCCTAACCATCTGAATGTAGTTGTGAAACCTATCCCTCGGGGTGCGGTTGCCCTTCAAGTCTTTCACCCTTTTCTGGGCAGCTCTATGACACATTTTTCAGTTCCTTTATGCTTATTCCTGGGGTAATGCTGGACACTAGGACCTGCAGACAGTGTGCACCAGTCTATGCCATACTGTTAATTCCCTATTCAACTGCTGAGTTGTTGGATGAGGCAGGGGGACCATCGTGCTACCTTCACCCTCCCTAATTCCAAACCCCTTTCCTAACCATGACCAAGTGATTTTTGAACCTCAACCCAACCAGACCAGCATATTTCTATGCTAAACAAACACTGTCGACTCTACTCCATGATCAACAGTGTAACAAAATAAAATGAATCACCTCCTCTGCTCATGAAGATTTTTTCCGGGTGTATCAATGCATTTCCCCTAAGGAGAACCTAAGGTTTGATCACGTTCATTATAAGCGCATTGAGTCTTCCATCTGTCTTCCCCTCTTGTACCCCATGAAATGTTTGTAAATGTTGTTACACCATGTCAAAAGCCAGTGATGTGAAAACAACCCACAGAAATTGAAGTTATGTTATTTCCCACCGTGGCGTGAAATCGAGGCAAAGGCTCACTGCCAGGGGAAACATGTATTTTATAGGAAACACATTTTGACACAACAGTGGTAAATAGCTGCCCAGTGCCGGAGGTTCACAAAAACAAATGTAAAAGCTTTCATGCACCGGGTTAAGATTGAATTACCATCAAATACTGAGAGCAACAGAAAGGGCATTCAAATAAATAACACCGGAAAAAGATTTCCTTTCAAGACACAGTGGTCCTTTCTCTGGTCACAATATATCAGAATGTTTTTATTATTTTCGAGTCATTATTAATGATCAGCTAATCTGTGAAAAAACATATAGGTGGAAGTTTTCTGCAAATAGATGAAACTTATAAGAGACATTTGTCTATTGCTGAAATGCTGCCTTCAAGATGATTGTGTTTATATTGAGTTTAATGAGATGTTTTTGAAGAGACTCTGGAACAACCTGAGTCTTTCATTAAGAGATACACCTTCAGCAGCCTGACTGTCCTTATACATGTAGCCTATATTTGTAACAGTGTTTCCCACACATACGCTTTACTAGAGCAGGCCCAAGTATTTTTTGTGACCCAGTTCGGCATGTTGTCCTTGTGCTATCTGTCTGAGAGAACAACACTGTCTGTGATGGATTAACTAGTAACCATTGCTATCAACCAGACATGGTCCGCAGAATGCACATTATGCTATAATTCACTTTCATCTGGCCAATAAAAGTTGAAAAATATCGGTAAATTGTTATATAGAGCCCCTTTGAAAAATAATACTGATAATAATAGTGATGATGATAATAAACTTTATTGCCGTTGCACCTTTCAAAACCAAAGTTACAGGGTGCTTCCCAGAATATAGCACCAGACAGTACAAGAAAGACAAATTAAACAAATAAAATGCAATAAAATAAGATGCTTCACAAAATACAATACCTATGCAAAGAGTAACAAACAAGAGCTATAATAGAAATGGAAATTAGATGAATACACTTTGAAAGTGTTTTTGCAGTGTCTTCAATGGTTAAACATGCAGTCGGAGCTGCAAAGGCCTACAGTATGTGTGGTGAATTATTTGTTATTAATAATCAAGCTTCTATTCAAACATGATGCACATTTAAGCCAAACATACAGAAAAATGGCAGAGAAAATGAATGAACGTCTGTTTCCATTATTGTGCGATTGTCGAGAGATGGCTGCTTTGAGATAAACCGTGGGTGGCGTTAACCCGGTGCCATTAAGCCATTAAGGAAGAAGAGGCAGCAGCATGATGATGTAGTTGTGTAGAGTGGTGGAGCAGAGAGCCTGTGTGATGTTTAAGCCACACACTTAATGTGTGTCTTGGTTTGTCTGTGTTGCGCTTTGTATCAATATACCAACTTTTCAACCTCATTCGAGCCTCATTCCTGGGGCCTTGTTTATGCACGGATTTAAAATGTGCTTAGAAACAAGTGTGCTGTAGTTTTCACACACATACATGTACAGAAGGGGGCTTTACTACAGCTAATTGACAAAGCACACCTCTTTGTGTACTGAAGCTTAGTCTTCCCATGTTGGATTCAGTGTCTTTTTGTGGCCTGCTGCATTTTAATGATAATTTATTATGGCAACATTTACTTGAAAACATGAACAAAATCCATTTTCCCCTCTTTGATGGGTTGAATTTATTTTTGCGGCATGTTTCTATGATCGCGCCTGTGTCGGTGTGTTTGTGCGTTTCACGATAATGTGCTTGTGGGATGGCTGCCTCGCTTCAGAGAGAAGGCAGTGCGAGCAGTTTAAAAAGCACAACCTTAAATCCTTCCCTCTCTTTCTTAGGCCCCTGGAAGATTTGGTTGCCAGGCAACATTAGGAAAGAGTTTTCAATTAATTCATTTTGAGTTAGATGGACTGTACTGTCGCCAGGCCCCGACCACGCTGACTAACACAGGTGCAGTCGCATGTTTGAAGGTCAAACAAAGACATGATGCCACACGGCTTTCTGTGCAGAAACGAAACATGAGCTGAGGGAGACGTCGATGTGCTTTTAAATTTAGTTCCCTCCTTCCTCAATTTAGAGAGCACTCATTAACTTACCGCAGATTACGCCTCAGTTTATGAAGACAAATGGCTGCCTCCAGTGATTACCTTCATGTATAGGCAGCAATTCAATAGACTCTTCAAGGTGGTACTACTTCTTATGTTTTTGGAAAAAAACAGCAACAGAGCAGGAGCTACTTCCTCTCTTTCTTCTGAGCTTGGAAATAATTAAAAACAACATAATTAAAGCTCTCAGGCACTTTGCTGTACATTATGATCCTCATTAAAACAGCTGATCTAAACTTGCGCAACCTTACTTGCACATTTTGACCTACATGGACGTCAGTGTCCCTCTCTGAGTATGTGACAGTTCGGCCAGCAGCAGTGTCCTGGAGCATCGCGGCCATACTAGGTCAAGTGGACAGAGCATCGGGGTCGTCTGTCCTCGTCCACTCGCTGTGACAGTGATTCGGTGTGTGTGTTGATGAGCTTTCTCATGCCTCTCTCTCTCTCTCTCTCTCTCTCTCTCTCTCTCTCTCTCTCTCTCTCTCTCTTATTGTACTAATTTCTTTTGAATTTAATGCTGCGTACAAAGCTAAAAAGTGTTCAGTGCAGCAGAGACTTTCTGTCACTCTATATATTTCGTTTTGTTTGTTTAGGGCTCTTCTTTTGTGAACGTCATCTGTAAGGTCTCTACGTGACAGCTGATGTTGCACTTATTTAGAATGCCTCTCATCTTGGTCTAGATGAAGTTATTGATGTTGTGATGACTGGCATATATATACCCTCTTTGTGTGTTTTCTCCTGTATGGAACCAAAAACAAGAAGCTCCCAGCTCGATGAAGAATCCACAAGAGATTACTGCTCAAAACTTAAGGCTGACATCATCAGCAATGGGCGATGTTGATATATCTACGTGCTTTTGAGGAGGATCTAAATTATTTTCTATATCGATTTTGAGACCAACGAGTGAACTTTATCCCTATGACGTAAAGGGGAAGCTGGGAAGAGGAAGGTCCCCAACCTTTGTGCTGACTCTAGGTCTTATAGATCCCAGTGAAGTGATGGTTTGAAAGGGTTCCAGCTTTGATATTAGAACTTCAAGGTACAGACTCAGGTGTGCTATAGGGGAAGACTCAGATCTTTATCGAGACCTTTAGGCAGTTTTAGGTCCGCTCAGTTCTCCTGGAGGCTTACTGGCTTAGATCCGGTGGTAGCTGGTAGATTTCTCTTGGTCAGGGCATCACTGGCTCAGAGCTGGAGTCCTTTAATTGCATGTCCAGGAGGGGGAGGGTAAAGCTTAATCCACCTGAAGAGTTCAGGGGCAGCACAGAGGCTACTCTGTCACACTGATAGCTGATTGGGGGGTCGTCTAGCATATGCTCTGCTGGGATTTAAGAACTGCCGTCAGCTCTCTCTGATAAATCTGCTTGGATGGAGCACCATGAGTCTCTCAGACTTTTATATGTTTTTCCCCCCAAAGATCCAGAGGTTTCACATATCTGAGCTGCATTAGAATGTCCTGATTAGAACTGACTAGATAATCACAATTGTGGAATTCACTTTTGTTGGGCTTGTTAGGAAACAGTTGCTTGGAGAGTATTTCTAGCCATCTCATGAAATCTAATATCTAATCTCTTGAAAGCCCCTGTTAAGATGCCATTAAATGTCTCTTTAGCTGCTAATTTCTCCTCCATGCTCATCAGAAATAGTATCCATTGAATGGAGATTAATACTTTGTTGGACCAAAGGCTGCAAACTGTGAAGAAGAAGAAATTAAACACAGTCTAGAGAGAAAAAGAATCTGGAGTGGATGAGTTTCAAGGCACTTGGCTGAAAACGAGGTGTGTGGCGCCGGCTCTGTTTGTGCGGTGGTTTTATTCATTGGGATGGTCACAACACACCTCAGGAATGATTACATGCATTACACCCTAATAAATTACACTGGAGCCTGTCTGCGGGCTGAAGGCACAGTTTGCACTGTGGGAGAGGAGGACTTGATTATCGGTGTGTGAATTAGATTTTTAGGTGGGCTCTGCTTGTTCTGCTGTTGCCATTGCTACCACATTGCCATTACCAACACGTACTGCTGTTTTATATCTGCTCAACTGATAATTAAAGGAATGTCTTGTTCTTCCTCAGTCTTCGACTCAGTCACAGTTACAAGGGGTAATGGTTGAAGTCCCCCCTGATGAAATGGGACAACCTTTCAAGACCTTCAGATTTTATCAGTGGTCATCGATGGCATTTTTGTAAACAGACACGACCAGACATTTCCAATATGCTGACTTCATCTCTGGTTGTTTCTCGTGTTATCGTTGCAATCCAGGTATTATCATAATGCCATTTGTCAGCTATCTGACCATACAAGCATTGGCTCTCTCACTTCCTTCACAACTGCTATCAGTCAGGTCTTCAAATAAAAAGAAACACTGCTTTGTTACCTGGCCACCATCGTCGCTTTATAGGCTAACATTTGCAACCCGTGCTCCTACCCTGCCAGTCAGCACTGATATTAAAAGAGCTGAAACAATGAAATATGTCAGAATGAGGAACTGTCATGCATAATTCAGCAATAACAATGTAGGTTTAGCTAGCTAGTTAGCTACTGAGACATCAGCAAACTAGTTGTAATTGTGTTATGCTTCCAACAAGGAAAAGTAACATAATATCACAGAAACTGGGAGGGCAGTGTAGCCTGAAAACTCTGCTTGGATGCATGCCCAGTACATCCTAGCCATTGGCCATAGCCTGACATACACCATCCCAGAAATGTAACTGCATGTTGCAGTGACACAGACCGGACTGTGATTGATTTGCTTGGTAGCATCGCATTTCTGGCTTTTCCATTAGGATCTTGCAGGGACTGTGACCTGTAGTTCCCTGAGGGATGTCCACAGGAGAAATGGTGTCTTGACAACCCCACTACCATTAACACAGAGACGTAGTTGTGAGTCGAAGAGGTCAGTGTGTTTACCAGGGAAAGTCCTGGCAATACGCTCTATCACCACTGCCAGCAACAGAGACACGAACATGCTTTAATGTTCACAACGGTACAGGCCACTCGCGTAGGTCACAGCATAGGCACAGAGCCTACGTGCAACTATGAATCAGACTAAACACGTCACTCCACCCCTATACCCAGCAGGAATCGGGATGCGCTAATGTAAAACTGAGGGTTAGGGCTAAGCGCTATGGGGCAAACATTGTACTGGGATGGGGCCTCTCGCTGTTATTCTCTCTGTTTTCTATGTAGATCCATGAAATATCCTAATAATGTTTGATCCATCTGTATTCATAGCTCACTGCATGCTTCAAATGGTTTTGGTTCAGAAACCATAGCAGGCAATTTAAAGTAGCTGGCCACCATCCCCCACTCCCCACTAAGACACACGCACGCCTGCGCTTGGGCACAGAGACACACACAGACACACACACACATACAAACACACACACGCGCACACACGCACACTAATGATGAGCAATAGTGTCATCCCCAGGGTGTAACACCTCTACGTGCCCCCTGTATGAAAAATTGCCACCTCCCGCCATGATCCTGAGAGTAATGCGGAAGAATGAATGGATATAATCAGTAAGCTCACCCATTCACTCTCCCCAGGAGGAGAAGCTTGTTATTCTCTGTTGGTCCCTTCTTCTTCCCCTCCTCTCCTCTTCCTCTTGTTTTTTTTTTCCAGCATCCATCCTTCCACCCCTCTCTGCCGGTTTTTCGCTCGTCTCTGAGTTGTCCATCTCTGTTTAACTGTACCCTTGCTCGCTCTCTCGCTCTCTCTCCCTTCCTGCTATCATTTTATCATCTGCTCCCATGATATCCACCTCTTCTCTGCCAATTCATTTTCTATACATTTAAATATCCGAGCCCTCCTTCCATTTTCTCTCCGTTACAGTTCTCTGTTTTCTGCAGCACTGCCCATATTCCCCCCTTTTGTTTTGACTTTTATTGGTGCCTTCATTCAGAGATTTATAGGCATGTTTGCAGTTACAAAGGGTGACGTCCTGCACAGAGAAGATCTCTCCTCGTTGTAGGTGATGAATATGTTCAAGCTCTGTTGGTAGACCATAAAAATGTCGATGTGGATATTTCATTTTCCTTCCGAGCATAGCCAGGTGACAGATGTCGTGACCTTTGAATCAGGAGCAATTTGTGAGGAGCAAATGACCTTCAAACCCGGAGGTGCCGAGGTTCTGTGCTGTAGTGCATCTCAACAAATACCCCCCCAAAAAAAAGAAAAAGACACCTTACGTGTGTTCAGTGCATACTTTTGGTTTCTGACTGCACATTCCTTGACAGAGATCCTCTCAGGTTTGGTCGTCCAGGCGTGGAGTGTTACTGTCAGCATGAGACTGGAGCGGCCGTCATCCAGCTACAGTTTCTCATCAATGAGGTGGGTTAAAGACAACGTGAGTAAGCACAATGCTTTATTACCCCACTGAGGCATCTGTACTCGCCAGTACAACTAGGCCTGTCTTACAAAGCCACAGGCAGGTAGCTGCACGGGTAATAATATCATTGGGAGAGAAATATCATTATCCTGCCCCAGTGTTTCACTTTAGTCTATAAAAAAGTTCACTGTGCTGTATGTCATTTAATTAATTTAAGACTTAGAGGCTGATTCATGAATGCTCATCCCTGGTAATCGCATTTCATGCCTTAAAATGTTCAAAAAGTAGTTCCTTCTGTGTGCTGTTGCAGGGAAGGGGTTTATGGATGATGGTGCTGGTAATGTAAAAATAACTTGCCACTGCTATCTGCTTATCTCCCTGCACTATTTCCACATTTGATCGCAGTGATTTGTTATCTTCCTTATAGGCTACTGTATCAAGAGTAGAATCAGCCATTTGACTGTATTTTCCTGGTATCAGCACTATCTGAATGCTCTGCACTAGGCTTGACCCCAATGCTTTCTGAGCTGCTGTTGTCGTTGCAATCTACGTCCAAATCCATATTCGACGGGAAGGAGACAATGTGTCGGAAAAATGCACCAAAAAAAAGGACAAAAGACTGTTCTGTTGGAGTAAAAATAGTCCAAAACCTGTGAACATACAAGCCTGCGAGGGCGCATATATAAATATATATAAATAAATATATATATATACACATAAATATCAAAAAAAGTAAGAATTCTGCATTTCAATGTCTAAAAATGAGCTTTGATATCTAATGATCCACAAGTGTACTGAAGGTAATCATGTATTTCATTTGTTCTCCTCCGCTGATCCCTGCTGCAGGTTGATAAACAGGAGTGAAGACAAATCCACTTTTTAATCCCAGAAGTTAGAAAGTAGTCTCTGAGCTCTCCTCTCATCGGTAAACAGCAACAGGATCAGAGCAGAATCTGATGTGGCTGCAGGTGTTTAATCCTCGAGAAGGTCCGGCTCTTCACCTGACTCTCTCCCTCAAAGATGAACCCAGCCCCGCCCAAAACCACACTCGACAAACATATTTTGTTTTGTCTTAATAATGAGATTCAATATTATATATATAATAATATTATATAATATGAAATTCAATATTGTGCAATTGAATAAGAAAATATTTGACAAAAAGGAAAAAAAAAGTTGAAGAAAGGGTAGAGTAATAAGAGTAAGAAGACTTTCGAGAAGTATAATTCATATAAATTAATTTTGGACATTCATACTCATATTTCACCATATTTGATCCGACACACCTGTTGGTCAGAGTCTCTGGTGCATAAGAGTTCTGTCAGACTTGTTGCCAATCAGTGGCAGTATTGAACGTGTTAGTAGGTTTTTTATGAAGCCCATCAACCTCTGTTAAAGTGGAACGTATGAGAGCTGCTGTGTGTTGCGTAACTTTTTTGCATTCGCTAACCCGTGGTAAAATCACAGATATGAATCAGCCCCACAACTCAGCCGACCCTCATGGGGCAATTGCTCAGCTCAAACAGGCACTTCTGTCTATATGTCATGTAAAGCGACCGCGGGCCACAGTGACCGTTCTTCAGCATTCTGTCAAGTGTCGACTGACGCGCTGGAAACATGCTATGAGTAATGACAGCACTTTCTGGTTCACATGCAGAAAGCATTCATCTTGATTGACGTCATATTGATAAGAAAAGCAGCATTTAATGCTCAATCGTATGTGTTTGCTGTGTGTGTGTGTGTGTGTGTGTGTGTGTCTGTGTGTGTGTGAGACTGTGACTCAGCAGCTCAAAAAAAAAAAAAACCCCTCGGGGGAGATGGAGATGATTTTTAGTGCCTCCTACACACATACGCTCATACATACGTCTTATGAATCATCATGGTTACCTGGGAGAAAAAGGTGGCTGATTTTAAAGAGTCCAGGGAACGCAGTCTGACTCAACCCATGTCACGGCTAACAGAGAGAATGTATAGATACGTTTATGGACATTTCCTGCATGTTAATCTTCAAAAATGAAATAAGAATGCCCCCCTTCTGTTGTGACAGGGAGCGCTGGTGAGTGCTCTGGCTGACGACAGTGTCCACCTGTGGAACCTGAGGCAGAAGAGACCCGCCATCCTCCACTCCCTCAAGTTCAACAGAGAGAGGTAAGAAGTGAACGCAAGACCGCAGATGATGAGAGATACCGTCTGTCGCGATCGAAGTGTCCGTCTCGCCATCTCTCTCTGATCCTCCCCCTCAGTCAGGCCCTCTCACACTTGCTCTGGCGCGACATGAACTGTGTCCTTTCCGAACATGGGCAGTGACACATTTCACCGCCTGTGTGAACTGTTTTTGCTCGTTTGTCACGCTGTATGCAAACAGACGACATTTCGTTTGGCAAAATGTGTCCACGCGCCTGCAAAACTGTGCACAGGGCAAAGAGAGGTGGCAGAGATGCTCTCCCTCCCCCCCTCTCTCTCTCTCTCCCTCCCCCCCCCCCCTCTCTCTCTCTCTCTCTCTCTGTTTTTAACTGAACGCTCATTATTTGGGTCACTTCCTCTGCCTTTGAGGCTTTTCCCATTGC
The DNA here is from genome assembly GCF_904848185.1 of Acanthopagrus latus. Lineage (NCBI taxonomy): Eukaryota > Metazoa > Chordata > Actinopteri > Spariformes > Sparidae > Acanthopagrus > Acanthopagrus latus. The sequence goes on from NC_051060.1 coordinate 15,314,103, forward strand.
CGGGGCACAGGTGTGAACCGACCCAAACACCTGAAGGTTTTCATACCAGCGGGTTGCAAACCCACACAGGCAAAACAGAGCACAAACATAAACAGACACAGGCGATTACTACACCCACGGTGGAGCACACTTGTTACACAGATGCACCCGCTTCGGGATGGCGGATAGCGTGCGAAATGAAAAATTTCTCAGGTTGAGTCAATAAACATGATGAGAAATGCTGTGTGGTGGGGCTGAAGTCCTAAGATACGAGGCCCCTTCAGGAACCTGAGTGGTGAATTTGCATTCATAGTCTTATTACCTATAAATTGTGTGTACTTAATATCGGTGCCAACCAGTTTTAAAGCACGCCATAACTTTTTAGATAACTCTCCTGGCAGTCTGGTGTTTCCATTAATTTTAGAGAACTACAGCCATTAACTGGCAGATAAGAGGAGTTGAAGTGTACCGCTTCAGAGATACATTGTGACGCAAACGTCAGCCGGGAATTGAAGGGGCGCTGTCCAACTCTGTACAGCGGAGTTGCGTTTGTGACGTTCAGGAAGTACCCTGTCTTTGAACTGGTGTGAGAAAGAAGCCGTGTGCAAGAATATAGAAAACGGAGGATGCGATTCAGTGAGACGCACTTAGACGCATCGAGAATCATTGTCCGTTTGATTTGTTTACATGTCGGTCGTAATCACTTTGTGAGGCCAGTGATGATTCACACCTCTGCTAGCAAACACATGGATGCACTTAATGATAACGCAATGAATACCCAACCAACAGTAGTAAACTATTGTTTCATGTCACCCCCTTGTCTGTATCCCTCAATTTCCTGTCACCTCTCTGCAATCCACTATCATAGAGAAATGCGGTGATGCAGTTAGCACCGGGGGGGGGGGGGGGGGGGGGGCTTTTCTAACAGACCCTCCTCGGTGCTACATCAAGGACAATCCAATATCCAAGAGCTGACAAGAACGGCGAAGCAAATAAGCATTGCATTAGTTAGGGTATTGGAAAATCTGATTCAGGAGACAAATTATCAATCACGTGGAAAAGAGATTGTTCGGCAGCCGATTAGCAAGTGTGAAAATTCAGACTGTCCTTGAATGCACCCAAAGTGAAAATTCAAAGCTGCTCCTGCTTGTAGCGTCGGTGTTACATGACACACAAATATCATTTTGCTCAAAATAAATACATTTCCTGCAAAATGGCTGTAAAATGATGATTGTCATGTAAATTGCTTGTGTATTTTGATTGACAACAACATACAAAACATCCATTAAATCCTCCTTCCAAAATCAAATTGTTTCGTTTGCCAATGTTGTCAAACGTGACAACCGAGACACAAGAGGGGGAGGTGTGCAGAGTCACCTCACCCCGAGGAAGTCGTCCACTGTCTCCTCCAATCACACACGCGGTGATTACCCATCGGAGCCCATCATATCATTGGCAAATGGTCTGTCACCGTGAAAAGTGGTGAACGGGTTAAACGTCAGAGCCAATGATCTGCGATGGCACTGATGTGATGGACAGGTGGCCGGCAGCGGCTTTTAAGGCGCGTTGTGTTCTTGAGGAGGCGCTTGACCGCCTCTGACATTTTAGTAAGCACGGCCGTCCAACGCAAATGACCTCGAGACACGGCAACACGGAGGAGCGGAGAGTGACTGCATCTCAGGAGACGTGGAGATGGGAGAGGGGAGCTGCGAGGTCACTTGAGACATTTGGAACCGGGGGAAAGTTGAACTAAAGCGGAGGGAAGAAGCTACAAGAGGGACGATATATTCCGCTCCTTATTCCCGGTTCTCGTCCCATTAAAATTTCAAGAGGATGAATACCTTTTAGTCCTCATGCATACATAATAAGCAAGATTTGGAAAATGCAAATATGGCACTTGAGCCTCGTGAGTGACGGTCTTGCTACAACCCTCAAAAAAGTTGGGACGCTGTGTAAAACATTAATGAAACATAACGTGATCGTTCTGTAATCCTTTTTAGTCAAGCGCTCAATTGAACCGCACAAAGACAAAGCGTCCGCGCATTGCTTGACGCCTGGAAAATCATCATCCTGTCTGGGTTGAGTGGAATCAACTCATGTGCACCAAGGCCCGCCTCTTTATGGGCTCACAGACAAAGTAATGGATGAACTGATGCATGTCACGCATTGTCCTCTGTGTTGCCCTTTAGCCCTGCGACATACTGGCAGTCTGTCAAAGGAAATCTTGTTTCTTTTGGCACAGCACGCTGGGCTTCTCAGGGCCCCTGAACAGGAATAAGCAGGTATAGACCGATGCAAAATTTTACTTGAACCTGTGATATGCTTGTAACGGGTATTATTTCTTTAAGACTAGGCTCAAATCAAATGTAGCTAATTCAGTGTAGCATAGAAATTAAGCATTTAGGCTTTATAATAAACATTGGTATACATGTGTTTGCAGATCAGAGCTTAACTTTCCCTTTTCTATGAACGGTGTAAATAGGTTTTTTTAGAGAGCCACATTGCTAGATTGACTCAGACAGATCTGTAAAACCTATAAAAATCGCACTCACCCCACTGCCACTCCATCCTGTCTCCCGGTTTTTGCCTTCGCTCCGTTGTTTTCCCCTCTCTTTGACTTGTTGTTCAGAGCTTGACTTTAGCTTGTCAGGGTGTAGAGGACAAAGGGGCCAATTCCTACGTCAACAAAGGGACAGTCACCCAACCAGAACTGCCACCGCAGCCTCCTGACAGGGCGCAGCAGAGTAAAAGGGAAACAACCCTTCATGTTTAAACTACCCCCACCCCCCAAGTACTCCTGTGGTATGCCGGTAAAACACAGAGATTCACAACAGAAAGCTTTATTGGACACACCTCTGTAAGTCATAAGCTGTAAGTTACCGCTAGCAGTCTGGCTGCTGTCCAAAGCCAGTAGCAACTGTAAGAATCCCAATTTGACTAGAATTTGACTAGAATTCCCAATCTAAGTGCTATGAAACAAATGTAAATATCAACAAGTAGGTAGGCTTTGTTGCTAACTAGTCAGACAGTCATGACAGTTTTGAGTTGTCTCATTTGCCAGTGGTGAGAGGAAACACATATCAGCTCTCCATAGAGTGAATGCCCGTCCGTTCACTCAATGGTTAACTCTCCCTCTTTGCCTCCTTTGCCTCCATCATCAGCGGGGTTCTAGTTCTTTTGCAGTGTGGAGTTATTCCAGTTGTTCCACCCTCACCTTGGGATAGCGACTGGGGAAAACAGTGCCTCTTCCTGTTCTGGTTGAGCAGTAGCAGATGCGCTTGCTTGCCGTGATTTGTCCTTTATCATTGCAAAAATTGAAAAATAAAGTCCCGGGGCAGACCAAGTAGCACAGTGAAAGCAGGGTTTAATGGGGAACCGATCTATACTGGCATTTTGTCTGTATTTACTCCAGAAATTTAAGCAAGTTTTAAGCAAAAATAGTTGTCTATTTTGGGAACATTTGCTGAATAGCTTTCTTGCTGTGGGCCAGATGAGAGGCACTTTCATATCTGCACAATAACCATGTAGCTGGAGTTTTTACTGAATTAGTTTAGCTTAGCATATAAGCTGCAAGCAGGGACAGACTTGCCAATTTACATGCCATATATGACATTGTGTGTGGTCTTAGAGGGTATCTACATGCATCTGTCCACCCAGTGAACAAGACTCTGAGAGGTTAAAAGTTGGAACATGGAACTCCATATAAAACCTCAGTTTTTTAGAATCAAGATATATTCATGGGTGAGGCTTTAAAGGTGCTTGTTGTCTTTTTGGACAGAGCCAAGCTAGCTGTTTCCTCCTGCTAATCTAGGCTGATCGCCTCCTGGCTAGAGCCCCATGCAGACATGAGAGTAGTACTAATTTCCTCATGTAACTCCTGGCAAGAAAGTTATTAAGTGTATTCATTTTGAAATGTTGAATTGTTCGCTTAATGGATCAGCATTCAAGGAGCACGGCCGTCTCGCCGACGTCTGTCTTTGTGCCTGCTGGCATCAAAAATGAAGGCTAACCATTACTTGTTTTTTTTAAGAGGGTCAAAATGAAATTAAAAAAGAGCCCGTTCCAATACCCCAGACGGCTCCTTCCTCCCCGCACCTTCCTTCCTTCTTCTCTCCTTCCTTCCCCCCTGATCAGAATCGGAGTTGATGGGTGAAAGCAGTGTTGCAGAAAGCCCCTACAGCGTCAGCATCCATTCACATCAGATCACAGGCACTAGGAGAGAGGAGAGGAGGGAGGAGAGGAGGAGTTGAGACAGACTGGGCCTCAGCCAGAGAGCAGTGAGTCAGTCCGTGGGCTGGAGTGTGGGGACGGAGGGAGCGCAAAAAAGAAATCCTGCCGAGTCATTCTTGCGTAGGATGCTCTCGTCACCTCCTGGCCCCGCAGGAATGCACTGCAGATGTGGATGCTATCTCAAATGCGGGTTGATATGATGGGAGATAATAAGAAAGTGTGGAGGGGGGAGCCAGGGTCAAGTACGTGAAGACACACCGGTACGCAAATGACACAAATGAGACCCGATCTGTCTACGGTTTTTCGCTTGAAGGGGAGATTTTTTGATGATTTCTTGTTATATTTTACTTTAGCTGCTTACGCTTCTGGAAGCTGATCAGAGTCACTTAATATTCAACAGTAACACAGAAAGCTGAATCTCAGGTCTTATCCCAGCAGGTGGTGGCCCAACCTGTCTTGAAGTGTTTTTTAAAGAAGACGCTAAAACCTGAAAATATCTACTTAGCAGCTGTCGACATAGCATGTGCATCAATTAAATGACTTAAAATACTCGAAAGAAATGGGAAGAGCTTACGCCGAGATATTAGTCTGATTAACACTGTTGCTGGACTGTTGATGCAGGATTTATTCCCCATCTCTGACTTAACCTTCAAACTTTGCAGATGCATATATTAAAAAAAGAAGACTGTGAGGTTGAACTGACGCCTTGTTTTAATTATGAAAAAAAGCACAGGACTGCAGTGTTTTTTTGTAGGTGCTTAGTATAGCTGAGAAAGAGTGTGAAAGTGGCAGAGAGATGTGCTGCAGAGACAATCCATGTGTGTGTGCACAGTGTGTTATCAGATTAGATTCTGCTTAATTGAGACCCTGTGGGAAGATTGGGGTCTCTGGCCTCTCAGATTAGAAAACACTCGCCCCTCCAGCGTGGAGCTTTGCCAAATTGATACTGTGTGTCACTGACTGCTGCTTTATTCGTGTTTTCTTACTACAGCAGGAAATCTGTCATTTTTACAATTGACATTTTACATCTAAGGGAGATTCACATTCACAACAACTTTAAAAATAAATATATATCATCTTCAATGCCAAAATACTCTCAATATCTCTAAAACTCTGCTGTGTTCTGATCCTTTCGCACAAAAATGCTGGACTGAGGACTGAGGAATAACAGATGCAGCTTTATTAAAGGTGCAATATGTAGTTTCAGGGAAATTTTGATCAGAAGAGAAAGCTCTTTAATCACATCACAACACTGCTATGAATTCAAATTATCTGTCCCCTCAAGTGGCTGTCAGTTTGTCCACCAGCCAGCTTTTGTTAACACAAGCTAACGTTGCTACAGAGTTCAGCTAACCAGCCTTACCTAACATTGCTAATGTTAATGTTGCTAATGCTAACTAGCAACCTAAACAAACTTAATAAACAAACTCTCTTCATTTTCATGAGTAAAGTGAACAAACAAACTGACCTTAATGGACATGGATGTGGCGGACCCTGTCTTTCGAGTGTCCAAAAGTGTTCTGGGGACCTTTTTATTCAGTTATGGAAAAGATAAATATTTCTGACTATATATTACTATCTAATTAATATTAGAAATAATAAAAATTCAGAGTTTGAATGTCTTCTCCAAAACTACATATTGCCCCTTTAAGTATTTCATTATATAGTATGATAAAAGTCTTATATTTAGATTTATTTAACATGATTGGCCCACATACTGGGTTATATATTTATTTATATTTCGCTTGTCCATTTCCATTTCCATTCTGCCATTATTGTGCACACCAGCATTATATTTGCTCATAAATCAGTGTTATATTATGTGTCCTGTTACTGTTTCTCTGCTGTGATGACACCAAATCACACTGTTGTACCGCATTATTGTCTTGTCAGCCATGCAGCAGTTTATTGGTCACTGCTTTGCTCAAGGGCATTTCAATAAAGGTTTTTCATAATGAGGGACATGTCAGTGGATCAAGGCCGTTTGGATGAAAGTCTTCAATCTGGTGTCTTTCTACTGACAGGCAGGTACGGATTACTCTCATTCGTAGCAGCGATCCTCTCTGATGGAAACATCACATAAAACCATGCATTACAAACGGTGATTTTTCAAAAGTAACCCCCTCTCCCCCAATTCATTTCCAGTGAACCATGCTCCAATTCGTCTAGCCCACAGTGCAGTTAGCCTCGGAGTTGTGTGTGTGTGTGCGGCAGGCGTCTGTCATTTCTGAGGCAATGTGTTTGGCCCTGAGCCTGCAAGCTGGCAGCTGCCTTTGTGCGTCGTGACCACTCGAAGCTGGAGATTTCACCAGGAGACACGTGCCCAAGTGTGAACGAAGCGACGCACACGTTTGTGCAGTTGCACACACACACACACACACACACGCACGCTTCTAAACACCAAGCAGATTTGTATAATTATGCTCCTGACACTGCCTCTCGGTTTGCCCTCTCACGCTGGCCCCAGGAACACTTGATGAGTTCGCCGGTGTGTGCGCACAGAACATATTTATATAGAATGTACATTGCCATATAGTACATATGTAATTACATAAACATAGGCACATGAAATACAGAGACAAATTGTCCCCCGCAGACAGTGTTTGTAGGTTGGCAAACCAACACGTCCCATCCTCGCACACGTCGACGAGGCACATCTGTTTGTGCAGATGGAAAAAGGACATTAAATCCAGTAGACAGGCTGCCCACCGGATACAAGCACGCCACAAGTTGTCATGAAAAGTCGTGTAGCTCTTCGTCATCTTGCCTGGTTGAGTGAGTCTGCGCGAGTGCATGTGTCAACGATCAACTCTTCTTGTTGGTGATGCAGCTCACTACTCTTACAACCCTGCCTCCTTTTAAAAGACGCTCTTATATTAAACATATCTGTCACAATATTTCATTCCAACAGTTCAGCAACTAAAGCATTCATATTTAATGGTTATCTTAAAGCGGCTAAGCTCTTGAAAAAAATCATTGTTGACTTGAAGGTGGGATGCACTGACTTTTTAAACTTACATTTAACAAAAACAAGTATTTTATTGGTCTTTAACACAACAGTGGATCATGAATCCTGTGTCTCGTGCTTTGTAAACCCACACGTCTAACAATTTTGGGAAAGTGAACGCACGAGAAAAGAATACAAAGCAAACTCACGTTGCTCCTTGTTAGCCTGCCCGGTACAGAAGAGACTCGAATGAACACGTGCAACTCCAAATGTGATTTGGCGAGGTCATATTCCTGCTGTATGTAAATGTGGGTTAGTGTGTGTAAGTGTTGTTTTGTGTGCCTCCTGCACAGTTTGTGCCACGCTGATGAAATTTATGTCAAGTATCCCGATGCCGCTCCTCCAAAAAATGAATATATTCATGTTTGAGAGCGGATCACTGGGGCAGAGAGGGAAGATGAGTGTGTGTGTGTGTGTGTGTGTGTGTGTGTAGTAGGAGCTGCTACTCCCAGTACCACCCTGGAGCAACAGTGTGAGATAGACTCATGGAGAGTAAGAGTGTGTGTGGAGGGGTGGGGGTGGGGGGGTTTTGCAGGAATTGTGGAGCATTATGACAAACAGGACACTCATAGACACCGCAAGGACATGTTTACACAGATTTTTGTTTTGATATGTGCTAAGTGTATGTTTATCTATACAGAATATATATATATCAACTTATCTGCAGAGCTTGTAGAAAGGTGCAGTATATATTTTCTGTAAAAACATTATTATGACTATTAATCAATAATTCTAAAAAAAATGCAGGATCCAAAATGATCCTGATATCAGGGTTTGTCAGCCAGTAGCATGACGCCGCTGGTATCATGCTGCATTTAATGTGATTAGGGGAAGAAAACTGACTTTGTTTTGTCACAGTGTGATATTTTCTTGTCATACCACTGTATATCCACTTAATCCAGCTTTGACAGCAAATTCAGCTAGAAAACTTATACTCAAAAATAAGCCAATCTGTCATTGAGGAAGGGGAAACACTCCAGTGTGTCCTTTCTGACGGGGGAAAAAAAAATGGAGAAATGCGATGGTGGTGCCAGAAAGATCCAGATACAACTTTATTTCCCATCCTACCTGGGCGGTGTGTCCCAGCTGATGATCCTTTGTCTTGTAGATACAGGCCACTCAAAGGTGTAGCTCAATCCACCGTGCAAAAATCAAAAGGATCACTGGAGGAGCCGAACAACCTTCAAATATTAGCAAGCCGGATTACCAAGGTTGTACATTATTATTCGTCAGACAGATTGGAGGTTGAATCGGCGGCTGGATGAAAGAACAAAATGATGAAAAAGGGATGAGAAGATGAATGGATTGCCACAGTTAAGGAGCGAAGGGTTTATAACCTCTCATTAAACTTAAGTCTGATGGATGGATGAAAAGAGGAGATGAGGGGGGTGATGATGAAAACAGGGGAATTATGGGTGTCTCCTTTCCCCTGGTGTATCCTGTATGTCTGGAGAGAACGGGGCTGATTGAATGACTCAGAAATCTCTTTGCTTTGCCACTCTCATCTCGACTGCTTCGACCTGATGGCGTGGTAAATAATCCTCAAAGAGTTTTGCATAATTCGTCTCGTTATAATGGGATGTCAAGTGATTTTTGAGAGAAGCGTCTGTCTCGCCGCTGTATGTGTGTACCTTTCCCTGCTTTGTCCATCCTTCCTCTTCCTCTTCCTCTGTCATCCTCGCTACCTTTAAAAAAAAAAAAAAATTAAAAAAAAAACCCTCATGCCTCTTCTCCTTTCTCTTCACAGAATAACGTTCTGCCACCTGCCCTTCCAGAGTAAATGGTTGTACATCGGCACAGAACGAGGGAACATCCACATCGTCAACGTGGAGTCCTTTACCCTCTCAGGCTACGTCATCATGTGGAACAAAGCCATCGAACTGTGAGTGTTGCTGAATAAACTACTATAAAAATGTGCTACTATGGCTCCGATGTAGCGTCCTCACACTCAATGTCCCGCCCACAACAATGTCTAATTGGTTACAGTGCAGTGGAGTGGAAGTGTAAAGTAGCAGAAAAAAGGAAATACTCAAGTAAAGTAGCTCACAATTGTACTGCAAATGTATTGGTTCCAAATATTAGTGAACTGTCACTTGGTTTTCTAATAATCAGTTTCGGTATCGGCCCTGAAAAAATCAATGTCGATCGACCACCAGTTCTTGATCCACCCCTGATGTTGGGTTCAAGGTAGTTCCACCAGGAACCAAAAAGAGTTCTCCTTCAAGGACAATCACAAGAAGCCTGTATGGTTGTAGTCAGCACTTTTATTTGTGTGTTGTACGGCTTTTGTGCCCTATGGAGTTTTTTTCATCCGGAGGGAATCAATTATATGTGGATCAATGTTTGACCACTGTAGGAATCAAACTCATATCGCCAGCACTGCAACACTAATCTCAGGGTCTATCAGGTCACCTTGCAGCACTTAAGCGAGGTGAGGGATGCTGATGTTCTCAGCGTTTTACTGTTCAAAAGGTTAGTGCGGTTTAATTTTAATGAGATAAGAAAGAATCATTAGTCAGTCTATCATTTTCCCAGACACAGTGTCGGTCTCCAGGTAGCGAGCGACCTGTCTCTTTGCTGTCTCAATGGATCTGTCTGCTTGACAGGCTCCATTTTGGTTCCCTGCTGTAGAGCCTTAAATTATTCACTGGAGCGTTTTGCTTCACGCTTCCCCCCATCATCCCCTCATGTGCATGGGTGTGTGTGCGGAGAAAGCGGGATGAGAGGAGGGAGGAGGATGGAACAGGTGTCTGCTGAGATCAGTGTATGGTACACACAGACGACTCGTCTCGTCGACAGAGCTGCAGGGGAAAAAAGGCGAGAGTGAGTGGTGGGAGAGAGAGAGAGAGAGAGAGAGAGAGAGAGAGAGAGAGAGAGAGAGAGAGAGAGAGAGAGAGAGGGAGGATGGGAGGGAGAGTGTGTGACAGAGAGAAGACGGGAATGGAATGGATGAGACAGGGCTTTTTGCCAGGGGAAAAGGACATGCAGAGAGGAAGAGTGATGGAGGAGAGGAATGGAGTGGTGGCAGAGGGCAGAGCAGAAGACGGTCCAGGGAAAAAAAAAGTGCAGTTGTGCAGATGAGTGAGGATAGAGAGGGTAGATGGGAAAAGGTCTCTAATTAAAGCAAGAAAAGGGCAGAAGAGGAAGGTAAGGAGTGATAATGAGGCGATAGAGGGTAGATGTGGAGGATAAGATAGAGAGGTAGATAACGGTGTTCTTGACAAAGAGGACAAGCAATAACTTCCACTTTTCTTTGCTTAGCTCTGTTCTACTCTTTGTATTGTTCACCTTTACAGTAACTTCCACTCCGCCTCGCCTTGTTTCATCTAGGTGTCGATGCTTCTTCCAGTTGCCATCGCATTATTTCAACACATCACCTCCGTGTCAATGTCTATCCTGTTGCAAGTGTTTTGTTTTACCTCCTTTCCACCAGGTTAGCTCTGGTTCTTGAACCGGTTCCATTGACGATTCTTGGGACCATGGCGTTTTCACCAGTTTTGAAGGAAACCATTAAACGCGGATGATTGACACATGATTATGACATTCCCACTTCGGTTCAAACTAATCAAAGAAAAGCCTGCAATATTTTGGGTCTAGCCGGGAGCCAAGTTGTGGTTGGTGTGCTCAGAATGGATCAGATTTATTTGCACATACCAAAATGGAAACAGATCCAATTTGGTGTAAATGCCCCCAATGTGGATGTTCAAGGTGTTGTTGCTGACACTAAATGTGGCATTCAATCTCCTGCCAGCCATTGCATTCATATCACAATACTGCTGTTGTTCTGATCATCTGCCACCTCGAGTCATTTCCAGTTTGTTACACTACCTAGAGTTGCTAACGCTAACATATGTTAACATTGATAACACTAGCTAGATGATGTTAATGTTGCTAACGTGGGCAAACGCTGATGTTGCTAACACTAGCTAGCTAATGCTAGGGCAGTACAGTATAACTAACAGAAACACCAGGTTGACAACAAAGCCAGAGATATCATCCTGAGCATTCCTCTTCTATTTCAAAACCTGCTGCTTACATTACCCCCAATGCACCATAGCCACTGAGTGACATCACTGGAGGCAATTTATCAAATTACATGCAGCTTCCTCTGCAGCCACAAATGGCTTTATACTACTTTTTCCACTTGCGCAGTAGTACTCTCCAAGACCTGTAAACACACCTTAATGTGAAAAAATGTGTTAGGTTACCCTTAAATTTAGAGTTGAGTTATTATGTTGACCCTGCAAATGTCCAAAAATATGAACAAAAATATTGCAAATTATTCAGAAAGTATGAAAGTATGTTTTTAACTTGTCTGTTTACTGGTTGGATGACAAATCTGGTCCAAATGCATCAACCATAGCCTGGTGGGACACTGGTGGGACGTTGCTAATCCTTTCCAAAACGCTGGCGTTTGTATTAGAATTAGAAACTGAATGTTACGCCACGTTCACATCAAAGGAAAGGTCACGCAGCCTGTAAGTGTGAATTTTAAACAGCTTCAGCATCCCCTTCTCCACATCGCAAATTGCAGAGGTGATAAACATTACGGCAAATTCACTATTCCACTTGTCCATTTCCATTTATATTAGCGATGATAGAATGACATGTACTTAGAAATAACAAGTGACACACATCTTATTGTAGCTTGCAATATTCTTGAACCTTATCGAGCTGCATCTGCATGGCTCTCTCTCACGTTCCCACTCTTTCCTGATATCTCGCAGGCACATACATCTCCGCATCTGCTCTCATATCCATTTTCCCTCAGACCACCAACGTATTACTTGTGTCATCCTCGTACATCACCTAACTTAACAATCCGTTCTAAAACAGCTTTTCTAAACCACAAAACTTTCTTTGTTACGTTCTTGTTTCCATCCAAATGTCACAATTAGTTTGTGGTAATGAGGTTTCCTTTAATTTTTGGTTCAGGCCTTAATCACTCATGCAGCTGGTCAGTGGGATGCTACATCTTGAGGATTCATCAGGAATCGATTCTCAAATTTGTTGGCGATTCTGTGTTTGAGCGTGTCTTTCAGTGGTTTGCTTTGATGCAGATCAGAGAGGACTGAGGTGATTCTCTTGTCCTCTCTTCTTGTGTGCCCCTGCCAGCTGTGTGGTTGTGTAGGGGTGGAGTCCAGATACAAAGCCTCTCTACCTCGCCCATTGTCCTCTGATGCTGTCATCAGACGAAGGGAGAAGTGGTGCTGCAACAATGATTGAGTGACAAAAAATGTATCAACAAACTGTTTATAATTGAGTATAACTGAGTTTTTTTCACATTATTTTGGCAGTTTTTGGACTTTGGACTCCACGTTGTGTCAAAAGCACAATAAAAAATAACCAAAAACTGGTTTAGGATGTTCAGTGTTCAGTGTGACCCCCAAAGATCCTATTCGTTTGGAGAGTACTGCACTCCAAGCGGGGGCTTATTTGGGGGTTATGTTCAGTTTCTGGAACATAATTTAGACCCTGCCTGCAGAGGAAATGCACAGAGTTCCTCCAAAGGTTCCTTAATCCCTGGAGAAAGTTCCTGCATAGAGTAGTGTTGGTATTTGACGACCTGGGAATGATCCTCACAATCACTCGCCTACATCATATAGTGTGGCTTTAATCATCCAACTTAATGCATTAATGCATACACACTGGCTTTTCTCTCTCAAGGAAATGTTATCTGCTCTCTTCATCAGCAGGAAGTGTTATTAAATCGCCCAAAAAACACACCTTGCATTTTTAGAATTTTTTTTACCCTTCAAATTTAGAGCAAAAGCAAAAAGAGGTTGCGGGCACTTTCAGGGAAGAGAATCATGCTGGAAGTTGGGGCTTTTATATCTCTTGGAAGCACAAGAAGGCAGTTCCAGATCCAACTCCTCTGGCACCTTAAGGAAAGCATACTGTAGGTAAACAAGGTGACCACACTAAGCAGGGGCCATCACATCACCTACATACAGTGTGTTTGAAAGCATCATTAAGGACTTTCTTTCCAGCTCTGCTTGCTACACCTCTGTTCTATTGAGATTGCCTTAATGAGGGTAGGATATGGTGTGTTCAGGGGACAGCTGCCCTCAGGCCCTGCTATTTGGAGGCAAGATGTAGTAGCCATGCCAGCAGCCGCAGGCTTGGCCTGGCCTGGCCCTGTGCTCTGTGTGTTTATGTGACTCACACCCCTGTTCCCCAACTACTGTACTGGAAAGACTATCAGACAAACACATATCCTACAGTACATAACCAACATTGCAGCACTATAGTTCAGTCAGCGCTACAGGCATTAGGGACATCACCTTAAGGCCACATTTGAATGTTGTGGTCACATGCATAATTTGCCTGCATGTACACACTGTATATATGAGAATGTTTATGTATCAGTACCTGGCAGCGTCCGTGCGTGTGCAAGTGTGTGCATGGGAATGATCTGATTCAGCTAGATGGTCACTGGGTACACAGAGCCGGGAGAAGTGGGACAAGGAGTGGCAAAATGTTAACCGCTTACTGTGACACATAGTTCACGTGAACACGTCGGCCCAAGGGTTTTTCTGTTCTGTTCTCTTTAGTTCTCCCACTCAGGACCCTGAAGCCACATTATTGTAAATATGTGTTTGAATTTTTTGATGCTAGTACGTACGCTCCCCAGCTCTGTGTCTCTATGCACGTGTAAAGGTCCTCAGCTGGTAGCGTCATGCAGCCTATTAAAAACTTAAAGGCCTAGAAGAATAAGCATTTCACCCTGTGCACTTATTGTATGATCAAAATTACAAATAATGATTCAAATCTTTTCTTCCAGTAGTACAACATTTGTTGTCGCTCACCATGTGGTGCACATCATTAAGCTGCCATGTGAAATGTGGAATTCCATCTTCCCCTTCCATTGTATTCACATCAAAATAGCGCTGCTGTTAAGGAAAATAGAACTCCTTAATAACTGCTTGAGACAAACTAAACTTTAAAATTTGGGAAGAAATGCTCATTTCCAGGAGTTAGTTGAGAAGATTGATACTTCTCTCATATCTTGCCAGCAATATGAAGCTACAGCCAGGACATGCTTAGCTTAGCTTAGCATTGAGGAAACTGGGGAAAACAGCTCGCCTGTCTCTGTCCAAAGATAAAAACAATCAGCATAGCAACAGCATTGTGAGAGTATTTTTTTGGATAGTGGGTGAGTTGTTACAGAGCTAGGCTAGCTGTTTACAACTTTAATGCTTAGCTAATCAGCTGCTAGGTGTAACTTCATATTTGATAGACAGATGATGAGAGTTGAAAGTTGAAGAGAACGAGGATTTCCCAAAATGTTCCTTAAAAGGTGCAATGTCACAATCATCCACCTGTCAGATTCACACTCAAAACAAATAATAGGCAGTGCAACACCAGAGTTCCCGCTTACTGCTTAACAATCATACACACACACACTCACACACAGTTTACAGAGGTGACATGAGGGCGTGTACGGTATGGGCTATGCTGCAAACAGGCTGCTCGAAACCATGTTGCTGCAGAGACACTGTCATGGTGACTGCGCCTGTGCTGCCTCTGAGTGTCACCCATGGTGACACCAGATGTTCGAGCCTTCACTGGGCACGTGTGAGTCAGGGTATACATGTATGTCTGTGCTAGCTCAGAATAGGTATCCTGTGCTTCTCTTCATACATGCGTCTCATAAATCATGCCTTTTCTGAAAATCACAAATTTTTGCTTATAATGTTTGTGTGTGGGGGTGGGTGGGTGTGTGCCTGCGCTGAGGGGATGTCTTCAGATTCAGTGAGGTGTTACCCTTCCTGTTATTTAAACGTCCTCCGCAGCCACAGACGGTTGCTTTATGGCGCGCCGGGTCCTCGCGTTTGTGCTCGCACCACATACTGTACGTACAGCAACGGTCCATTTTCCTTAACGGCCCCGAAGGCATCACCGGGTGGGGTTGAATGCCTGATGCGCAGGGAAGGATTGGGCGCAGTAAAGGTTTATAACAGATGACTGGTTGAACCGAAGGTGCCAAGGGGTGAAGATATTCAAGTTTTTTTTACGATGTACTGAACGAGCGTTATATCTGCCATGGGGCAATTAGTTGAACTCGCATAATTGTGTGTGACATTAAAGACCTTGAATCGGTAGCTGAAAGACAAGAATGTGATGCCTTAACTGCAAATGAAGCTGTGAGAATAATGCCGTGCCTCCTAGACAAACACAGAAACACAGTAGTATGCATAGCACGCACACACACAAGCATCTATCTGTGTGAACATGCAGAATCCATCAGACGCACACGAACACATACCCCGGCGCTCTCGTCCCCGAAGATCTGTTTTTACTCTGTATGCAAAACGCGGAGTCATTAGCGGCGCACGGGCGGGATTGTGGTCACAGGAGCGTGGTGAAGTAGTTAAGCAGGCGTTGTTTGTGTGGGAGGGTTTTGTGTGTTTGTGGCAGAGTATGGCTGATTTTTTTTTTTTTTTTTATGGGGGGGAGCCTGTCTGCGCACTGCCCATCCTGCCTCTGTTGCCATGGTGATTCCTTTATCTCCAAAAAAAACCTGAACAACATGCATTTGTGGACTTTTTGTGAATGCGTTCACGTCAGATTTATTTACTGTGTAACAACAGGTTTCTCACAACAACAACCCATTTGTTAGGGAGTCTCGCGGGGACGGGAGGAGGCGGAGGAGGGGGGGCAGAACAGTGCGCATTAAAAATCCTCAAACAAGAGGAAATAAACCACGTGGGACTGCGGGAGCGAAGCTTTTATGCGTGCAAGTCGCATTTTTTTTTGTGATTCGGCGAGAGGGTAATTGTTTGTTATGGATGCGGCGGGTGTTGAGAGGTGTCTTAATTGTGCCGACATGCAAATGTGTGTCTGTGTGCATGTGTGTGTGTGTGTGTGTGAGTGCTGCTGTGGACGGCTGTTAGCTGAGAGCCAGGCAGTGAAGGGGGATTAGATAAATCAACAGCTCCAGCTGCAGCAGAGCTTAGGTAATAAGGCTCCGGCACAAACAGGGCTAAATATAGAGACAACTGACTGACTGCCTGCCTGCCCACTAACTGTTACCTTCTGATACACACACATGCGCACACTTCTACACACACATTGCTGTAGATGCTTCCTCTCTTTGACCCGCTGCTTCTATTCATGCTTAAGGAAATGAGTTTATTTTAACAATCTGCTTATAGACATTGATCGGAATATGCTTTTATGTGCTTTTTATTACCATCAGCATGTCTTGAACTTGACCGTCGGACCTCTAGGATAAATTAAAACTCTGCACTGCCGGGCCCAAACAAGGCCTTTTCCTTGCCTTGGTTCCTCTACGTCTCCTTGTCGGCAATGCCCGCCCTCGCTCCCTGCTATCAGGGGTCATGTTTCGGGGCTCTAACACTCACTCCTTCTCGGCTGTGACCTTCCCTGGTGCTCCTCAGCCCATATTATCACTTCCAGGCAGGGCAGATTAGGTAAATTCTGCAGCCACGTGGGCTGGCACACGGAGGGGACTTTTGACATAAGGCTGTCTGGAGGGTAAAGCGCAGACAGGAGGGGGGTGGGGGGTGGGGGGGGGGGGGTGGGGGGGGGGGCACCCGAGCATTTTGTCTCCTCGGCTGACATGTAAAACGTGCACGCACGCACATACACATAGCCGGTGGGGACTGCCCGGGTCCTGACAGAGCCATCCATCACAACCTTAAGTGAGCTTATGTCTTTGAACAGCCTTTTAGAGCCTTCGGAGTGATTGGCAGCTCTGTCCTCCCTGGCGGACCTCTTCCACAGGTTCAAAGCCACTCGCTAACCCCTCCACATACATCACCATAAGCTTCTACACGCATGGCATTGTCATGATGGCTGAGTACAATGTCTGTCTCCCTCTTTGTCTCTCTCATAAGGTCCTCCAAGGCTCACCCCGGACCAGTCGTCCACATAAGTGACAACCCTATGGATGAGGGAAAGGTAAAGAACGACTTTGTTTTCTCCACGCACACATGCAAGAACGTACTGAGGTATTTGACATTGCAGTGAGAATAGATAAAAGCCTAGTCCACATGTACTGTACATGGGTATTTTAGGAAATTAGGTTTTTAAAACAAAAACGATCTCAGTCTAGACAAGTGTGAACAGGAACCAGCGCGCAGAAAGTTTTGATTTAAAATGAGAAGAGGGCACTTGACCTAGTTCTGTCCACTTGAAGGGTGCTTGATCATCTTTATCTGCAAGAGGGTCCAAGAGGGCCCTTTTACTGAGTGGTGTTATGGGGATAGCCCTCCGAGTTCACCGGTCCAACACTGGAAAAAGTTTTCCAAAACATACATTTTCAGTGGTGTAAAATGCGAAACCTCCATGTGTGAATGAAAGGTCAGTATCATAGAAAAAGCTCAATTGTAAGAAATACCCGCGTATGTGTGGACAGAGCCCGACATTCTATCAGCAAGTGCAAACAAAATGCATTAAAGAAATGGTTTGCATCATTTTTGTCATGCACCTCTGGGATTTAAAAAGATGACTTTGACGTTTGAAGTTGACGGTTTGTTGAAGCAGAAGACAAACAGACGAGAGGCCGTGTGTCATATTTGGAAAAATTGAATCTAAACGTAACGTTTTCCACTGTCCCTGCCCACATTGTGTCGAGTTCTGTGGAGTCATTCTCCACTGCACAGTTGAAACAGGGCTCGTTATGCCCACTCTTTGGAAGTGTTGCGACTAGGTGTTGTTGCTATAAATAATCGGCATTGCAAAAAAAAAATCCTGCATTTTATGTTAAAAAAAAAAAAAAAAAAACTCTTTCTGCGCGTTCGGCTCTCATCTCTCCTGAAGCAGGGCGGGCAGGTTTCCTCCCTCAGCCCCTGTAGTCTGCTCACCACCTTGCTTCCTTTTCATGCTGCGTGTGAATGTCAAATGTATTACTTCTTTTTCCACCCATCATGGGGTCCATTCTATCTCCTCTCCTGTCATCTCTCCTGCCTATCTCGTTGACTGCCTGTCGCGCTCTCTCTGTCTCTCTCTCTCCAGCTTATAATTGGATTTGAGTCCGGGATCGTGGTCCTGTGGGATCTGAAATCAAAGAAGGCTGACTATCGCTACACTTATGATGAGGTAGGCAAAATCTCCCCTCGTTGCCTTTTCTTCTCAAACAGCTTTAGGTCTTCTCATTTCTGATCGGTGGAGTGTCTTTTTAACACAGGAGCCGGGGATATCACCAATTCATGAGCTGAACTGAATACAGCGGTGCACGTGTGTGTGAGGTTTTCCCAAATGATAGCTGTGTACTCATGGCACGGGTGTGTGTGCGTCTCTCTCTCTCTCTCTCTCTCTCTCTCTCTCTCTCTCTCTCTCTGCGGAGTGTGTGTGATTGACAGCAGACGAGAGGGTCCATTAATATACTGCACAGGTAAAGTATAGGTGTCTGAAAGCATGGCACAAATAAATAAGGTCCCATAGGTGCACATCGGAAGGTTGGAGCCTCACCTCTATATAGGACTTCCTACTTCCTGTTTCATCTCAGGAAAAAGCAGCTCTAATGTGCCGTTAAATGAAGATGAGGCTGAAGTTTGGTTTGCCAGAGGACAGGAGAAAACATTTTAAAATAACTACCATTAATAAAAGGCAAATTTACAGTCAATTAAACTTTTGTTAAAAGTTATTTCAAATATGAAATGCTTTATAAACCATTTACTAAGCAATTGTTTATGTAAAGTCAGTGTAGTTTATCTTTGAGTCTTATTTGAATTGCAGCATACAACCGGTTACGACCGCTTAATAAATGGTTTATAAAGCATTTTATTGCTTTTTAACGGTTGAGCAACTATTAACTTAAGTTTAAGTCAACCATTTATTCATGATGGTTATTATATAATTTACAACTCTCGCTGGAATTGTGCTCTCCAGCTCTGAGAAGAAGTAAGACACTCCTCAAGATGATTCCTTTAAAAAGAAAAGACATTTTGGCAAATACATTTTTTTTGCTTCCTTGATGAGAAGAAGGAAACAGGTAGCAGGGCTCTGGGGACAAATTCTACTGACACATGCCTCTTTGGCCAGAGCTGCAGTCACAACTAAATGATGTTTTTTCATACAACTTTCTAGAGAAGAAAAACATGTGAAATGCATGTTTTTGAACAGTGGCATGATTTATACAGTGGATCATCATGTGCTCATGTCTCCAGAGTGCGGCGGGAGCGATCCCGCTCACATATTGTGACTGCAAAACATTTAGTATAAGGTCCACCTTTTCTGAAGCACTGAGTCATGTGGCTTTATTGTCTTCCCCAGAGGGAATTGTGTCTGTCTATGAATAAAAACACACAACAATAAAAGAGACTCAGTGTCAGAGCGCCGTAGATCCCCTCTGGACCTGTCATGTGTCAAACCTAGACTGTATCTGATTGGTGTGCACGCAGAATATCACTTCCACTTGTGTATTTGGATGCTATTATATTGTTTTTTTTTCTGTGCTGGCGTTGGTAATTTGGATATTCAGATAATCTGGGCCCATTTACATTCCCCCCCACTGGTCTTTTGCTTGATCCGAGTGTGGACCGAGTCTTATGAGGTGGAGGGTCTCATTCATGAAGTTGTCATGGAGGTTAATGCCGACTGAGCGGTTGTGTGGATCACGAGCACAAACACAGTCAACACGTACGCAGTCGCACAGTGATGTCCGTAGTACTTGGGACACAAAGCCAAGCCGGCTGTTTAAGATAATGAGATTATCGTGAAGCTCATGCTGGCGCTCACCTCGTCGGCAGCTCCGTGCTGCTGCAAGCACGCTGAGATAACAAGACGCACCGAGGACTACACAGACGACAGAAACGAGAGTGGATTTTGTGTGTTCAGTATGTACGGATCGCTCTCTCTCTCTCTTTGCCTTTGCTCCATCTAACTCTCTCAGATAAGCTAATATCCCCCCGCTGCTCCTGGGGCATTACAGTCTCTCGTGTTGAATCTCTCGTGGGAGCTCATCTCTTCTCTCCAAACCCCTACAGTTACACCTCCCCAGAGACTTGGGATGGGGTTGGGTGGGGGGGATGGGGGGGGGGGGGGGGGTTGTCAGAGGAGGAGGAGGAGGAAGGGGGTGGGGGGTTACTGCAATTCCTACTCATTTCACTCACTGTGATTTCCACTGACGAAGCGAACACGCAACACTTCCCTCTCTTTTGTAATGTCGCATGGGTTGTACCCCCTGACTGATACATCCAAACGATTTGGAGTTAACTCGGCCGTAACTTGTAACAGTTGTTTCGCACGGGGCTGCAGCCAACACTTATCGTATTGAATTGAACACATCAGCTCCAGAGCAACTAATCTCATCTACTCATCTAACCTACCACTGTGGTTATTTAATCGGCTTTAAAGAGGGCTTAACATTCACACAATCGCTCTTGACTTTCCCTTAATCCTGAGTACTAAAAAGATGGAAAATGGCAAAGCCTATAGGTTCCGAGCGTGAACCCGACAACAATCTGTCCTTTGAGGTTGCGCGCTGCTTTTTATGCCGCTGGCCATCGCTAAGAAAGCGGTCCGCGGTAAAACATTGTTTGAGTTGTTGCGGGTGCATTTTCATCAAAATATTGACTTCCTCTGAGAAATTGGTTTACCTTTCACTTGTTTGTGTTGCCAAAGCCTGCGCCTGTGCTCCCTCACGCTCCCTTTGTCTACGAAAGTAGCTCTGTCAGTTTCTAACCATGACCAGAACTGTGTCCTTCGCAATGGTATGGATGCTGAGCAATACAACCACCAGAGGGCGCCGCTCAGAGTCACGATGGTCTTGCATTAGACCACCACTTTTCCTTTGCTGCCATCCAACTGAAATGTATTCCTCTCTAAGCGTTTGTCTCAGCAGATGTGCATCAAAGTGACATCTTAAAATGTCTTACCACCAAGCACAGCCATCATCACCATCATATCTTGACGTAACTATCGGCTGCACTGCCCCCAATGACTGACGGAGCGACTGCTCAGGTGGTCGTTATCTGTGAACTTTTGGAAGAAATGACCACAGAGTACGGACAGAAGGCGCCATCTGTGTTTGTATGCATATCTAACGTAGCTTGGCGCTCGTTTCGCTCTTCATGTAGACGTTATCGCAGCAAGAGTAAAGCGCATTATTTATGACTGTGCCCACCCTTAATGGTGGTTTTTGCTGCCTTAATTGGGAGCTATGACAGAGACAGCGAAGGCCAAACTAGATGTCCAACATCAATCCAGTTGCTATGGAAACACGGGTCTAATTTGACGTTGATGTTTTGCATAACTAAGCTCATTTCAGCCACTCACGTCACAAATGTGTGCCAGCTCTTCTCTTTTATAGCTTCTTCAATAATACTGAAGGCTGAAACTTTTTACAGACATTGCAAGCTATACTCAGCCCGCTGTGTGCTCCCCTTCCCGCTGCGCACTACCATTCAAACGCTGTTTGCCCAGGAGCTCGCTGCCAAGTATCAAAGTTGTCGACTGAAATGAACAAGGAAGCTTTTCCTCTTCTTCTTTTAGAACAGCAGAGTAAGCCAACAGCGCCGTGATGGATTCTGATGTTGGAGTAAGCCCGTCTTAAAGACTTTTCAAAAAAATTTTTGATGGAAATTTGCGGATGTTTAGAACATGTGCAAGACTGTCTTTTGGTTTAGGGTATCAAAGGATGGAGATAACTGGCTTTTGTGTGTAACACCGGCTGCTGTACTCTCAGCACACTCTTAATGATCCTTGCGAAGTTTCTCACCCAACGTCAGAAACGTCGGCTGCACACAAGGGATGATAGTGAAATTGTTTTGACTCAGACTGAAGGCAGCCCTTGTTAGTTTTAGATGCTGCCGGCAAATTTGGGAGCTTAAGCTGGCTCCCAGACAGCAACAAAGTTTCCGGCAGAGTTCAGACAAACAGCAGGGGCAATAAAACTTTTGTTTTTTTATGGCCTTGCAAAGAGCTGAGAGGGCACGCCTTTCTTTCTGTGTCTTTTCATTGGATTCGTGTATTATTAGCTGTGGATCAGCATCAGCAGTATGGGTTTCCAGTGAGTGGTAGCCAGAGAGCATCCGTCACCCTGACCCCACTCCACTCCGCTCCGTCTGACTCAACACCTCGGTCTGAGTCCTGTCCTGCTGAATGTCTGATTTCACAGCCAGATCGGAGTTTCTTCTCCTCTCCCTCCTCTGCTGTTTGTCCTCTGGTGGCTATCGCTCGCTCAGTGGATGCATGGATGAATTTATAAGAAATGTTTTTGTCGTGCAGCCCATTATTCAAACATACCTATTTGTTCTGCAGCCTGCTCATACAAGCAAGCCAAACTTCCCACCCTCTCTTTTTTGCAACACCTGCTCTATTATGCCTCTTAATGGTTTAAACTGTTTTCATTTTTAATTTGACATCGTTTTGACTCCGTTTCTCTTGTACTTTGCCTCATTGTTCCAGCTATTTCTCCCTCTTTCTCCTCCTCTCTCTCCCTGAAATCGTGGAAAGGGACCAGCAGTTTGTTCCCAAAAGCCCAGTAACTCAGAAAATTGTCGGTTACTTCTGACTGCGATTGCCAGGAATTGTTCATGCACACACATACAGGCGTGCACAAATGCAACCCACGACAGAAAAAAAAAGGAAAAAAAGAGAAAAAAAAAATGTTTGCTTCTACACGCCGAGGAGCAGACCACAATTCTCAGAGCTGTAGCTGAAGGCCAACAATGACACTGTTAAAAAGTGTGAACACATCCCCACGACCACCAAGCAGCAATTACTACTTACTATTTTCAAGCAACGCGAGAAAGACTTAGATGCTTTGGCTGTGAACGAGTTTGACTTTTTAACGCATTTTTAACACCAGGATTTATCCAGTAAACACCAATTCTTAATGCTGGATGATGCTGGGATCGCTGGATGGAAGAGGTTGTCCGTTGAGCCCTGTGCAACACTGCACAAAGAAGTTCCTAAGGTAGTATTTTTGATGGACAGCTCTGCTGACTCTATTAGATTTGTCCTTGTGTGCTAAATCCCTCCCATCTGGTTGTCCAAGAAGATTAAAAGCAAATGCTGCAAATTATTAACAAACTCTATCTGGCACAGGCCGGGCTTCTTTAAGAGGTCTTTTCTTTTCCCCCTAAGACCTGTTGAGAATACAGACAGACTACTTACCTGTTCAAAGCTGATGGGTCATTTGGCGAGTCTGGTGCAATGTCCATTAGTGGACAGCATACATTATAATTCTTTACACAATGGTCAGTCTCTGTGGGGCTCTATACATCAGGATGACCTAATACTAATGTTGTTAACAAACAGGAGGGGATTCATACACTGCTGTTGTTCCAAAACATTTCTTGATGAATTCAGTCAAGTCGGTCAATCGAGTGAGATTTCTCAACCGTTATTGGGTGGTTAATGTTTTTGCCCACAGGATTTGTGCTCTGCTGGTACTGTTATAAGGCTATATTAAGATGAATATAAACATGTAATGATACTTTAGACTGCCATCTCCTCTGTGTGTCTATGCTAGCAGACATGTGAGGTGCAGCTGTGCTCATAACGAAATGCTAATTTCAGCACACTAACAAGCTAATGTTAAGTGCATTAAATGTATTCCATGTTCGCATTAATAGTGAAGTGAAAGCTATAAAGCTAACACTTACTGATTAATACGAAACACAAAGTACAGCTTAGTCAGTAAAGCTGATAAGAAGATATTTATTTTGAGGGAGTAAAACCAACCACAACATTATCCATTGGTTTTTGGACTTTGATTCTAAAGCCTTGAGTTTGGCTTAAAGGATATCACTATCTTGTCTTTTGGAGCCAGAAGTGACCATATTTGTCTAAAAGGTGGAGCTGGGGAGGATATCCTGTTTTGTTCTGACTGAGAACCCAAGGACATGCCTGCTTTGACATCTATTTTACACTAAATGGGACCATAATTTACTAAATGAACATCACGCTGTGCTTCCTCTTCCTCGAGACATGCTCTTCCATGGGCGCTCTACAGTTGACTGCTGACTCATTTGCCTCTCGTCTGCCTCTGAAGTTATCACTTCATTTAAGTTATCAAAAATTTAAGTTACCAGATGATGCAAAAGTCAAAGGGTTACCAAAGTTATTACAATTCAGACTGGCATTTCCATCCTTGAAACTTTTGTCAGGCTCTCACAATTCAAAATTGTTTATTTGTAATTTAGGTGGATTTGAGAGTTAATGACTTCCGTGATCCCCCTTCGACTTTTCATCCAGCACCCTCCAAAACTAAAGACCAAAGTCTCTGTCGTACTTTGTGAGCAATAATAACACGGCATGTTTTTTCTTGCACCAATCATAAACGATGATGTGGCATCATCTTTTTTAATATAGAAGTCCCTTAATTGGTAAGCTCAGGGGGGCTTGTTTCGTTCAGGGCTCGTATAATAACCACAACATCGCAAACAGAAGCGGAATGGATTTCACGTCCCAATACAAAAGGGGATTGCTCTATGGAAATCACTGTTGACACACTTGCCCCCAAATGCTTGTTTTTTAGATTGAACCTTTTTTTCGGTTGAGTGTTCTTCTGTCTGAACGGAATTACCGTCGTTGTGAAAGTCCGTGTGTGTGTGTGCGCGCGCGCGCGCGTGTGTGCCACTTGAGGACTGAGCTGTCGTCATGTCCCAGTGTGACACAACGCTGGCAGAAGCTTTTCTAATTAAGGCCATGGTATGCATGTTTACGGGTATGTCTATTTTCTTCCATCGTTCATCTCAATTTGTGTGTTTGTTTTCGGTTTTTACCATGAATTAGTGTGTGTGTGTGTGTGTGTGTGTGTGTGTGTGTGTGTGTGGCTGTGTGCGAGGACCCACTTGCTCATGTGTGCAACTCTAATAACTGTTGACCGAATTCTCACGTCCCCCAAAGACCGATCTGTGAAAACTGACCTAATGCAATACATCACGAAATTAGTCTTTTTAATTGGTATTGTTTGATATGACGAGCACCATGTGTTTCAATTACCCCTTCTCATTTTCCAATTAAGCGCGGTGCGCTCTTCTCTACTGGGACTGTCAGCGGCAAACAATGCACTCACAGACTCAGAGAATCCAGTCGTCACTGCCAAAGCACCTTTGCATGGGTCATTTAGGACTTTTCTTTTCATTTATAAGACGTAAGATTTAAGCATTTAGCGTTTTCTTGAATGTCTGCAGATCGCATCCTTTATGTTGGCTTCCAGTCAGCATAAGGAATAACACTGCTGACACTCCTCCATCGGTATCTGAGCTCAATAATATCTCAGCTCTGTTAAAAAATATATAATCTATATATAAATAAAGTGGCAACAAGACCCATGAGCCACTTCAAATGCCAACTTCAGGTCCCAGACCCACAAGATTAGCTCTATATGTCTAATTATACACGTAACATACACAAGTATAGGAGAATTCACTTCATTTCCAAGGCGTGGGATTTTACAGAATTGGAAATTAGCTCACACTTCCATCCAGCACACCTGCTGTAACTTCATCCTTGCCACCTGGCACTGCACAGCCGTGAATCACTTCTGGCGACAAATCATTGACAAACTGCATCCCACTGTCTCTGTCGCTTCAGGACTCACATCCGCCGTCGGCTTAGATAAGACACCTAGGCCATTACTCATCATGGATCTGATTACTTGGAGCAAATCTTCACAAACAGAAAATCAGAAGAAAAAAGTTCAAGAACACTTGACATAAAAAAAAACAAAAGAATTGCGGCTCTTGGGACATCAGCCGTCTAGTATAGTTCGTTTGTGGGAGTGAGAAGGAGTGACTCATCTAGGGTGTAACGAATAATGAGTCTGTGTGTCTGTGCAGCATGATGTCACATGGCTCCGTCTCATCAAGGTCTCGATGACCTGGAGGAAATCCCATCGGAAGAAACAAGATAATGAGACTTGGCTGTTCATCCAAAAAACAAACAAACAAACAAAAAAAAACAACAACACCCACTTCAGGAATCACACAAGTTCTTCACAATATTGCCTTATAGGCTTCATCTTTTTAAGGTTTGGCCATGCAAGACCAAAGCTAATCGTGTGCTGGTTCTGGGCCGGTGCTGGATTGGAGTTGGTTGGACACAAGAGCCACTGTGGAGTCCCATCATGTAGTTACTGTACATGTCTCCCATTTCCAAGCATTGCCTGAACTAACTTAGGTGGTTTACATCGACTCTTTACGAGTGTTGCTCTGTTTGCCAACGAAACATGACTGGTCCTTGCACCACCACTGTGTCCATAGTGAAAATTATTTGTTTATTCTGTGGTTTAGTCAGAACACACCTACACTAGCTCTGGTCCTTTGTTTTGTCCTTTGGCCAATGAAACACATATAAATGGTTCCAAAGTAGTCACTGGCTCCGAACCCGCACCTGAACCGAACTGGTCGAAACTACAGATAGGGTTTTATTGACCTTCAAAATAGTATGACGCAATTTACCCTGAGACCGATACATTTGCGTGGTGTCTCATGAGCCCGACATTGGTTCCCCATTCTGCCCCATTCAATAAAAATCAAGCTCCAGCAATGTGGTAAGAACACTGAAGCAGACAGGCTCTTTTTTTCCTTTTTTTTTTTTTTTTAAATACTACTAACCATCATGTCATGATGAGAATATAACCAAACAAGGGCTCTGAATGAATATTTTCCCTGACAAAGCACTAGGCTTGTGATGGAACATATCACTGATGGTGCAGGTGTTCTGCTAAGAACATGGCCCCGGGGGGGAAATTCATGTGACAAGCCTTTTAAAAACTGCTTTGGAAGCCGTTGCGGGCTTAACACAGCTTTGGTGCACATCATCATATTTACTTAATGTCAAAACGTTTGCTGGGTTTAATTATGAGCTATGAAAAGGGCATCAATAAGCAAGGTTGCCCTTTACTGGTGCACTTTGGTCATGATGTGTTTGTGTTTTCAATGATTGTTTGTGAGCTGGATGAATCATTGTGGTCCAGGTTTACAACAGCGATGGGAGAAGGGAACCATTTCTAAAAACTCTTGCTTGTCTGTCCTTATTTGTCTCTAAATCTATTAGCTTGTCTCCGTGCCAATTTCTTCATTTGGTTTGGTTTGGACAGGAACAGTGGGGTATTAAAGCTGCCGAGAACATCATTAGTCTTCCAAGCATCAGTGATGTTGGTGAGATAAAATGTCTGCACGAAACCCAGGGGATACTAAAAGACAAAACAACCACCCTAACCACAGTTTGTTCAGGCTGCAGCTGTCTGACAAAAGTTACAGAAGTATCCGCTGCCATCCCACTAGAAAATAGTTCTCTCTTGTGTTGCGTAAAGGTACTACACCTTGCTCAGAGAACTGAATTACTTACCCAGTATTTGTATAGCACCTAGACCTGCTTAAAAAGACATCGAAATCTCACTTTCTACAATTTGGGACCTTTAAATCATAAACGTTCTTAAATCAATGGCTCCAAGACAGCAGGTGAACCCGAAGGCACCATATTAGCTGTGTTTCAATTATTTTAAGAGTCAGAGAAATGTCTTTTTTCCCCCCAGTGAATTTGTGTCCCAGAATTCTTAAATTTACAACCTTGGTAGTAAAACCTTCCTCCTGGCAATCCTGAAAAAAAAAATGAATGACCGATCCATTCCTGCTTTTCTCCACATTCAGCAAATGGGTCATACAAAAGCTCCTTCTAATATATGCATTTATGCCACCGGAAATGCTCTGAAGTCAGGGGCCGGGCTCCTTTTATCTTGCTTTCACCATCTGTTCAAGTGCATGTAATCCGGAGCCACGTATGAACGTTGTACCGAGCACCGTATGGCTGCGGCAACGCGATAAATTTGTAGCGTAAGCGAGATGATGTTTCACCCTGCTGAACCACTGAACCCCCCCCCTGCTTCCTGTCTGTCGTTCCCTAGGCGATCCACTCAGTTGCCTGGCATCACGAGGGCAAGCAGTTCATTTGCAGTCACTCAGACGGGACTCTGACCATATGGAACGTCAGAGGCCAGGGCAAGCCCATACAGACAATCACCCCACACGGTAAGCAGGTGGAAGCACACGGAAAAAAGCAAACACACACAGGCTGGGTCCAAAATCACTCCTTAATTCTCATTTGCTACTTCCTGTATAGTCGTAAAAACTCTATAGCGTATTGACTTTTCTTTTATTCCTCATTTGTTGTGTTTTTTTTTATATTTTTAGTGTTTCTGTCTTCCTTTTCACTTTCACTTTTTTCACTTTCACTTCTTTTTCACATATTTTTCATCTTTTCTGAAGCAATGTCTGGTAATTTTTGTCTGAAATGTGCCGCCCTACTACAGATTCATCATTATTATATTATTACAAATATATTCTGAGATTAACTGGTTGTCTAAGAAAAGGCGCTCATGTAAATCACTGGTTGCGAGGTTAATCTGAGGGGTTGAGAGACGATTACCAGGGCAGGGAATAAAATATTAGCAAAATACTTTCCTCAAAGTTCTTCTGAGCACTACATCAAATGAAACACCTTTCAGTCACCTGACTTGCTAAACTAGGCAACTACCCCTTTAAGAGCCTCCGTACATGTGGCTCCTTCATCGTCTCCTCATTTCAGGATTATTGTTGGTCCAACTATGGCCTCTGTTTGCTTTGCTTCTGTGTCTGCACACGCATACATTAGCGCCGCTGCTCTGTTTACGTCCTGCAGGAGAAGCGAGTCTGCTCTCTTGAAGATGCATTTTTAATCCGTGCTCCTCTTCCTCCCCGTGCTCCGACAGTTCACCTGGATGAGGGGGCCCGAGAAAAAGAGACGAGGTGGAGTGCAACATGCGGACAGTGAGAGCACGAGTCCGGGAGAAGGAACACAACAATGGAATTAAATGGGGAAAAAAAGAACTTGTAGTCAATTTTTTCAAGCTGTTTCCTGCGTGTTGAGGGTTGTAGAAAGGATTTCATCGCACATGGTTTTTAATTAGTTGTTTCTCCCAGCGCCGCATACGTAATTAGTTTGGTATTTAATGGGCAATTATGCAAATTCCTTTGACATGTTTAAGGAAGGCTTATAAGTCCTTCTTTAATTGTCTTTTTAGATATCTGTTATTTAGATGTAATTATTAAAATGAATCCTTTATTATACAGACCTGCCTTCAATAACCAACCTCAGGGCTCCCTTTCAGGCTTGATCAGAAAAAAAATTCTAATACAAAATGATGCACAGTACGCACACATATGCTGGAGTGGCACATTTCCTTCACATGGCCCTCCCGTTGAGGTTCGGATGGATGGATTCTGCAAATCATCCTCGATCGTCACACCTTTCTTTGCATGTCCCTGCCCCTGCAGTTGTCTTCCTCCTCTCTGATGAATAGCCTTTTGTATCGTCTGGCTACTGTTCAAAGCTGCGTTTTAAGTGCAGCTTCTGGGGGAAGGAGGCAAAAAAAAAAAAAAAAAAACAAGATGACAAGAGAAACAAGATGAGAAGGAGGCGAAGAGGGATGAACTGGCGAAGTAAAGTATGTTCTGTTTGTTCTATTTTTAGGAAAACAGCCCAAGGATGGGAAGAAGCCAGAGCCTTGTAAACCCATTCTCAAAGTGGAGTACAAAACCACTAGAAATGGGTAGGGGCCTCTCTCTCTATCTCTCTCTCTCCCTCTCTCTCTCTCTCTCTCTCTCTCTCTCTCTCTCTCTCTCTCTCTCTCTCTCTCTCTCTCTCACACTTACTAACACACATATATAGCAAATTTACTGTCATGTATGTATGCTTGGAGATGAATATGCTTACTTAGACACAGTTACAACAAAAGACACATCAAGGTTATTGACAGGGGTCAAAAGCTGTTGCCAAAGTGATTAGAGTAACATGTGTAACGTCAGTCCAGAAAAAACTTTTTTTTTGTTAGATGCTTCTCCCTCTCACCATCAGGTTGTTACCATGTACAATTTACACGACAATTAAAAGTGCAGTATATAGTAATTTGGGTTGAAAACATTCAAACATTCAAAACTTTGACCTTTTGCTAGCCACAGCCCATCTGGGTTCAAAGCTCTTGTGCAAAACACCAGCACTTCCTGGAACATTTGGACTGCTAGCTGCATGGCTACCTGAGCTTTCTTAGCTAACTGCAGCTACATTTTGCAGTGGTTGGCAGTCACTCTGGTCATATGCCGTCCCGTATTTGTTCTGATTTTGAATTCAACAAGTGGTCTCTTCTTACATATTGCACCTTTAGATAATGTAAACCTCTTTGTGTCGCGGCATCATGTATCAGGACACATTGAGGTATTTCTCCGACAATTTGTCCAGAGCGAAGTTAGCATGCTAACCAGCTAGCCCTACACCATCACAGATGGAAGCTCCTGTGCTAGCAGTGTAAACGCCAACAATCAACCTTTATTCTGAGCTCCCAGTCTGGACCGCTAGATTCACACCTAAGTGAGCTAACTAGTTAAAGGGAGCTACAGTTAGCAGCATTTAGCGGTTACTCTGGGGATGTGCCGATCCCTGTTTATTTTGAGTAGTAACTCAACAGATGGCTGATTCTTTCAAATTGCACCTTTGAGGAAGACAGTGTTGTACGTCTGTAATAAATGAAATAATACAGATATTTCACTATTTGTAAGTAGTCATGAAAAAAACAATCCTTTACACTGCACTTGCTAGGTAATAAAAAAAAGAACTAAAGTTCAGTTAACCATAAATTAACATTTATTAACAATGGCTTTTATGAAGTGTTACTAAGTGCATATATATGAATATATATATATACACTTAAATCTTGATGCCTGTGTGTTTGTGTTCCAGGGAACCCTTCATAATCCTGTCTGGTGGTCTGTCGTATGACACGGTGGGCCGGCGGCCTTGTCTGACGGTAATGCATGGGAAGAGTACTGCTGTGCTGGAGATGGACTATCCTATAGTAGACTTCCTCACACTCTGTGAAACACCCTACCCAAATGGTAAGTTTTTTTCTCCGTACGTGCTCATGTGGTGTGTGCATTTCTGAGCCTCACATTTTAATGTGTCCTCATTTTATCCTCCTTCTATCAACACATTAGACTCCCAGACAAACAAACATACACCTTTTCTGTTTTTTAATTATGTCGGATTGCTTGCCCCTGTGATAGTGTGCGTCTGTAATAAATATGAAATTTCCCAAGGGGAAGGATCCTATTCCACTTCCATTATCCAACACACGCAATATTACATTTTCATTTCATCTCTTAGTACACCTTCCATCAGAATTCAATTATTATCTTATTTCCTGTATTGAGGAGTCAACAGCTGAAACAACTCAGGGTCAACAGAATGGTTTGGGATGCTGTATGTATATAATCCTAACTGTAGACTCTGCCTGAGTGTCATCTGGCTCACATACAGCTGCAGGAAGGATTAGCGAGTTATGTAACAATAGGGACTTCATTTCGTCACTGGAAACCTGATGTCATCACCCGCTGATTTCATCTGGTAATGGACATTACAGGGTCTTTGGATTACACAATACAAGTCTGGCTGATGATGTGTGCACACTTGAACAACGGTTATTGTGTAGAGGAGGTTTTCCGTGATGACACGGCTGCAGATGA
Organism: Acanthopagrus latus; assembly: GCF_904848185.1. Taxonomy (NCBI): domain Eukaryota; kingdom Metazoa; phylum Chordata; class Actinopteri; order Spariformes; family Sparidae; genus Acanthopagrus; species Acanthopagrus latus. The sequence continues at coordinate 15,345,798 of NC_051060.1, forward strand.
CGCTGAAGCGTAATATGCACACCAGTGTGTTTGAGTAAGGTAGCTGGATGAAATATAACATCATTACTTATACTCATCCTTATGTACAAAATTGTTTTTTTCTTTTTTCTTTTTTTTTCTTTTTTGCTCATTGCCTTGTTTGTAATTATATCTTTTAGGTAAATCAGCAGTGAAAGTGGCCGTAATTACCCTTCGCTGTTCTCAGCTCCCAAAGGCCCGAACAGAGAATATGATCACTCGCTGTAGACAAAGCACCAGGGAAGAGTAAAATAAGAAGGACAGTGAGAGATGTGGTGACAACAACTGTCAGAGTGCTTCAACCTTGGAGCGCCCTGACAGCCTGAGACCTGCTGCTCCGAACAGCAGAGACATCTTAAAACACCGGCTGGGGATTTAGCACATGATCGCTGTAGGAGACGGGATGCTATTTCAGACATTCTGACCGTACTATCCTTACTTTGAATATTGTCATGGTGCCCTGTAGCAAAACATTTACCGCTCAACTGCTCCAGCTGAGGCATTCTGTGGCAAAAATAGAAGAAAAAAACTGGGCAGATTTGAACTCAATCACTGTACATATATGAAAGTAGGGAATTTTTATTATATTAATGCATATTCATTCAAAAAAATCATACACATATTAATAGAGAATGTTATGTTTGTGATTGCTTGATATGTGTGTCCTCCTTATTATCACCTAAACAGTGCTTTAAAGGTGCAATATGTAAGAAGTTGCTACCTGAATTTATGCTCAAAACGTACAAATTTAGCTGCATTTAGCTTATTAGCTCAGTTAGCCATGCAGCTAACGGCTCCAACTTGTAGATTGCAGATTAGGGGAGTGTTGGTGTTTACACTGAGCATTGGACTGGGACAGAATGGGGCTAGCTGGTTAGCATGCTGACATCTGATGATAGCTCTGTGATACAATGCATAGACGTCATAAAATGTTTTTACTTCACATTCTGTTTTTCATGTTACTTGACCAAAGTTCCTACATATCACACCTTTAAGGCTGTGACTAGAATCCTCTGTACACTATATTGCCAAAAGTATCCGCTCACCTGCTCTGACTCGCATATGAACTTAAGTGACATCCCATTCTTAATCCATAGGGTTTAATATGACGTCGGTCCACCCTTTGCAGCTATAACAGCTTCAACTCAATTCTTCTGGGAAGGATTTCCACAAGGTTTAGGAGTGTGTTTATGGGAATTTTTGACCATTCTCCAGAAGCAAATTTGTGAGGTCAAACACTGCTGTTGGACGGGAAGACCTGGCTCTCAGTCTCCGCTCTAATTCATCCCCAAGGTGTTCTGTCGGGTTGAGGTCAGGACTCTGTGCAGGCCAGTCAAGTTCATCCACACTAAACCCTCTCATCCATGTCTTTATGGACCTTGCTTTGTGCACTGGTGCACAGTCATGTTGGAACAGGAAGGGTAAGCGTTCCTTTCACTGGAACTAAGGGGCCAAGCCCAGCTCCTGAAAAACAACCCCACACCATAATCCCCCCCTCCACCAAACTTTACACTTGGCACAATGCAGTCGCCATTCTCCTGGCAACCACCAAACCCAGACTCATCCATCAGATTGCCAGATGGAGAAGCGCACTTCGTCACTCCAGAGAATGCGTCTCTACTGCTCTAGAGTCCAGTGGCAGCGTGCTTTACACCACTGCATCCGACGCTTTGCATTGCACTTGCTGATTGATGTATGGCTTGGATGCAGCTGCTTGGCTATGGAAACCCATCCCATGAAGCTCTCTACGCATTGTTCTTGAGCTAATCTGAAGGCCACATGAAGTTTGGAGGCCTGTAGCGAGTAACTCTGCAGAAGTTGGCAACCTCAGCGCACTGTGTGCCTCACCATCTACTGACATTGCTCCGTCATTTTACGTGGCCTACCACTTCGTAGCTGAGTTGCTGTCATTCCCAATCGCTTCTACTTAGTTATAATACCACCGGCAGTTGACTGTGGAATATTTAGGAGCGAGGAAATTTCACAACTGGACTTGTTGCACAGGTGGCATCCTATCACAGTACCACACTGAAATTCACTGAGCTCCTGAGAGCGACCCATTCTTTGACAAATGTTTGTAGAAACAGTCTGCATGCCTAGGTGCTTGCTTTTATACACCTGTGGCCATGGAAGTGATTGGAACACCTGATTTCAATTATTTGGTGTATGTACATATGGCTTATTTAGAAGCCAGGATATCTGAACTAGATCCTCTGTGCGTTTTGGATCTGTCTTGATGTGACCTGTTAATGCGTTTAATCGGTTCATTTAATACAAAAGTCTATAAATCTTTAGGTGGTTTATGGTATCCCCCCCATGGTGAGAAATGACATAGATAAATATCAACCGTTCATGCCCTCATGTCCGCAGGGCACAGATATGATAATATTGTTTGCTATGTAAAGTCTGTGGAATTCTTCTCCTGTGGTTTGTAGATTCCAGGGGATTTCTCTCTCTGGGCCGCTTAAAGAGCGGCATGATGAATGTCTTTGTCTTGCTGTCTCCTCTGTGCAGATTTTCAGGAACCTTACGCTGTGGTGGTCCTTCTAGAAAAGGATTTAGTGGTGATCGACCTTGCACAAAATGGGTTAGTCTGGAGAACTCTTCATCATCTTGATATCTTTTGTTTCTACAATGTAGGCTAAAATGTCACAGTTGACCTATTAGTACCTTTTATCTTTATTGCGTCTACTCCATATCATGGTATCATTTTAAGTTTGCACGCAGCACTGAACTAGACTAATGCAGAGATACAAGGCAGACAGACTTATTATTCTGTGCTCTCTTGTTAACAGTTACCCCATATTCGAGAACCCCTATCCTCTGACTATCCACGAGTCTCCTGTGACCTGCTGCGAGTACTTCGCCGACTGCCCTGTGGACCTCATACCTGCACTTTACTCTGTTGGATCGCGGCAGAAACGACAGGGCTACAGCAAAAAGGTACGGTACTGTGTTGTTACGTTGCGTGTGGTTACCCGCAATGTGACTGAAGTTTTCGTCGTGGGAATCTTAAGACTTTCACCTGTTTAACCTCTCAGCGGTCAGATTTGCGTTGCACTGGATATGGAAGGGAAGTCATCAGAATTATTTTATTATTGGTCATGCATGTGTAGTATGTTCCAACTGACAGAAACAGACGCACAGCCATGTTTTGTTGGTCCTGGTACTCGGTGCTGAACATATCTGACAAGTTTTTTTGATTGGGGGTAGGCAGGGAAAGATGATGCCTTCTTCCCATCTGCTCATAAACGACTGCGTCAGAACCCACAAGGAGAACCGACATAAACACGAATTGATGGTTGAGAAAGCAAACAATCAAGGGAGGAGCAGATCGAACCGGTGGGATTCATAAGCGCGCTACCGCGAAAAAAACGTGTTGTTGTGAGCATTTGGCTCAAAGTACTGTTGTGCCTGCGTACGGCTTCTTAGAGCAGCTAGCGTGATTCAGCCTTGCTCCTATGATTAGTACCACACTGCATTTGGAAACATTTCTTGGAAACTTCCTCTGCAACTATTTAATGAACTTAATTTTGAACTGTTAAAAACTAATAATGAGCGTGGATCTCGCTACAGACATTGCTCGTCTCAACTCACTGCCACCATTCCTAAGCATAAACTTTCAAAATAAGATACATTACCACTACTCCTTACCCAAATAACTCTAGTAACACATCTCCTATATCAAGACAAATGATGGTATAACTGTTAAAAAGTGTCCGGAGGGTGGAATTTCTCAAGTTGCAGCAGCGCCATACAAGATCTAAATGCCTAAATCAGACATGTAAGTGTTCCATGCTACACCGTCTAACCACCATGACATACTCCAAGAGCCACAAGGTGACCACATTAAGGAAATATTAAGACATATCTGCATGCAGCAGGAGCTGTTTTTGTGTATCTGGATAGTCTCACATTACCTAACGATCTCTCACTCTCTCCCGCACAGCTCCTCTCTCGTCCCCGTTTCATCTGAGACGGACCCCCTGCTCCCTCGGCCATTATGTGCACCTATGTCCTTTTCTCCCGTCGCCTCGTTTCCAGCTTTCTGTCGGAAATGTCACCATGTACTGACCCAAACTGGCTGCATAGCTGCTCCTTTTTTTTCTCTCTCTCTCTCTCTCTCTCTGTTAAGCAAAGTCTTAGCTGAGCTGCGGGAGGGCATTCTCACATAAAGATCACCATGAGTCATCCCGTTGACCTTTGTATGTGTCGACGTGTTCAAAGCCAGACCCCTCCTCACCACCACTGACACACACACACACACACACACACACACACACAAACACACTGGTGGAGGTGCATTATGTATAACTGCAAGACGCTCTGCGAGACGTTCGCTGTTTTCCCACACATGTGGTCTAAAAATGCAATCTGTCACTAAAATCAGTGTTTTTCTATTGACGTGATGTTTGGTGACGTAGCTGTGCTCTCTCCCTCACTCTAATGTGCTGTGTTTGTGTCTGCTGTCTATTCAGGAATGGCCTATTAGTGGTGGGAACTGGGGTCAAGGCACACAGAGCTACCCAGAGATCATCATCACTGGGTAAGACAATACTGATTTCATTAACGTTATCATCATTGTCTCGCCGCGACTCAATTACATTCACCTCTGCTGCCCTGCCCGGTCACCACGGCACCGGGAGCTTGTCTCGAGACGTTTTTATGGTTAGCTCTTTGTATATTCCAATCATGTACACTTTGCTCCATTTTGATGGTTTATTATGCGACGCTCAGCTGTCATCGAGGGGGAGATGGGGCGTTTTAAACAGAACACACACGCCGAAGGAGTGACATTGAGGTATGGGTTTGGCGGTAGGGAGGCTCTCGCTCCTCTTCCTCCCTTCCTTCTTCCCCCCTCTCTCCTCACCCCTACGATGCCATATTACTATTCTGTCCAGGATTTCGCTCTCTTCTCTGAGAGTGCCACAGCCTGCAAAATGTATTCCTCTCCCAATCCACTCAGCTGAATTGGCAACAAAATAATGAGGAGTGGGGCAAAAAAAATGGCAACCCAAATACAACAGGCAGTGTCCTTTCTCGGGTGAAGCTTATTACCTGATAACAAGTGCAATCCTGTGAGCGCTCGTTACCCCCGTGTCCAATTCATTTTTAGGCAATTATCAATTTTTTGGGATATTGTTGTGCTGCAGTATGCTGCTACTCTTCTGGGAAGTAGAGCTGCAACGATGAGTCAATTAAAGGTGCGATATGCGAGGATTGGCCATCTGTCTAATTAATGCTCCAAGCAAATACAGGGCAGCATATCACCAGAGTAACCGCTCACTGCTGCTACCTGTAGCAGCATTAGCTAGTTAGCTGGGCAGTTAGTGATTCAGAGTGGAAGGTATTGGCGTTTACGCCTCCTAGCACACAAGCTTTGTACCGGGACACGGCTAGCTGGTTAGCATGCTATCTCTGCAACAGTAGCAGCCCACATAGACATCATAATGTCAAAACCGCTATTTATTCACATTCAGTTGACACATTTTTAACTTTTTCAACTCGAATTCTCACCTAACGGCCTGTATAGTGCCAACTATTTTGATAATAGATTAATTTTTGGGTTGGTTTCTGACTGTTGGTTGGATAAAAAGAAGGAATCTGAAAACACCACTCTTTTGGCAAATCTGATGATTTTTTTTTTTTTTCACTTTTTCTGGACATTTTCCAGACGGAACGATTGAGTCATAAACTGCAAAAAACAACAAGAAGCTTAGTCAATAATAATTATGATAATTATTTGCCCACTTGGAGGGCTTTTTCACAAGATTGTGACAGCTCGGCTGCAGAGATTGACTCCTTCTCAGCCATAGGAGCATTAGTGAGGTCAGCAGCTGATGGTCGGAGATAAAGCCTGGATCACAGGGCAGTCTAATGGGGTTGAGATCAGGGCTTTGTATGGGCCAGTTCTTCAAAGCCATAACAGGGAAACCATTCCTTTCTTAGTCCCTATATATGTATATAATATACTGGTAACCATCTGTTTAAACATCTTTCCCTATCAAAGACATTCGATAGGGAAATTCCTCTGAAGAGCTCCATGCTGATTAATTGGGCACTAAACAAAATCTATTAGCTCATGAATGTTTGATTAACATTATTTTTTTTCCATCAGATTTTGTTTTGAATGCTTTAGAACACCAAATTAATCTTATAAAATGTCCCCAATTAATTTTCTAGAAATGTTTATTTGTTTTAATCAGATTAAGATAGTTAGAGAGTTAAGACAGAAAATTGTGAGAACAAAGGACGCAAATTGAAACTCAACTCTCTTGTGTTCCTCTACTTTTATCTTCTTCTGCCTACCTTGAATTCCCAGGCATGCTGATGGAACTGTGAAGTTCTGGGATGCCTCTGCAAGTGAGTTCCCTGAGCGGATAAGCTTTGTTTGCGCTTCACAGAAATAACAACTTTTTCGAAGAAACAATGGACAACATAATTACATTTTGGGATTTAATTGAAAGTTGAGACAAAAATGAAAGAAAATTATGAAAGTCTCACAAAGAACCTTTTTCTTTTTTTCAAACAAAATGTTTTCTAAATTTGGGTACCAGCCTTCTCACAGTCAGTATAAACTAAAAAAGTAAAGTCAAGCTCGAGTCTATATTTCTGATGTCCCTGGATGCCAGCTGACACTTCTCTCTTCTCTCCTCTCTCCCAGTAATGCTCCAGGTGCTCTATAAGCTCAAAACAGCCAAGGTGTTTGACAGAAACCGGTCCAAGGAGGACAAGGGCAGCACCGAGACGTCCGACGACGACCCCTTTGCTATTCAGATCATGGCCTGGTGCCCTGAGAGCCGGATGCTGTGTGTGGCCGGGGTGTCAGCCAACGTTATCATCTACCGCTTCAGCAAGCTGGAAGTAACTACTGAGGTGGTGCAGGTGGGTTCAATGCTTATTTTTGCGAGGAGAAAAGGAACAAAAAAAAAAAAAAGATGTTTTTTCTCGGACATAACTCCGTGGCTCTGCATCAAGAATACGTCAAGCTTTTGTTTATTATCGCTCGCCCTCAGTGCTCAATTTCTCTGCTGTTTTTGAGATGTCGAGACATGTAAGCAAACATACACACACACACACACACACACACACACACATACACACAGATGCACTCAAAGATCTGCCTAGTCAAAGGCAGTATGGTTGCCATGCCAACAGACGGAGCAGTGAACAAGCAAAGCTAGACTGTCATTATAATCTGCCGTGACAGTGACGTAAGTGCTTATGGGGGTGTGAGGGAGCCGGTGTTTAATGGCTTAAAGGAAAATGCTGTTTCACCGGTGCGGATGTGCCTATATCACGTGTGTTATACGCATCGCTGAAGTAGTGGAGTGTTTAATTGGTATCAAGTGAGTTTTTTTTTTTTTTTTTATAATTCTGGCAGTGATTTATCTTGCTGTGCAGTCACTGCTGTGGTGTTGCCGCTCTAGACTTCCTCCAGACAGAGATCGCCTGTCAATCAAAGTGCGTGGGTGGTGCTATGATGTGCTTTTTCTTCCTCGCGGGTCTGTAAATGAATTTTAATGTTTCAGCTGCTGCCCACTGTGTGCTCTGCGCCGTTCATCTCCTGACTACCCAACTCTTTTGTTTCTTCCAAACAAACTGGCCTCACAGAGAAAAAAAGAAAAAAAAAGTTTTCATGGGTCCTTAGAGTTCAAGCACCTTGATTCCAATCGGCTTCCTCACCTGTTAGGGGCTCCTTTCCCTGTGGGTGACTGCCGGCGAGCGTTGATGAGTGTGTCAGTTAAGTGCTTTTTTTTCCCTACGCGTGTGATCGTGGATGTAGATCAGAATGAGGTTTAATTAGGAGAGCAGCCCTCTCTCGGCGCGAGGTCGCACACCTCGCTGTGACCTTGCAGAAATGAAAGTAGAGGAGGACAGACTAAGGCGGGAGTAAGAGTTTGAAGAAGGGCCGCTGATCACTCTTCACTCCCACATGTCAGTGGGGCTAATGAGACAGACAGAATGCAAAAGAGACCAGCTTGTGCACAATGTGTGTGTGTGTGTGTGTGTGTGTTGTGTGTGCGTGCGTGCGTGTATGTGTGTGTGTGTGCGTGCGTGTGTGTTTGAGACAGTGCGAAGGCGGAGGTTGCAGAGAAGTAGCCTGAAGGAGGACTTAGAAGGAATGTAATATTTCAGCATGGGAGGACCTCTTTGACTCTCTATCTGCCTACACACACACGCACATCTTGTCAAACAAATCTGTGTGTGTGTGTGTGTGCGTGGATGTCAATCACTGTCGTGTAACTATTCCCACACTCGGGAGGAACTCATGGAGACAGTTTGGTGCCTTTATCATGATTTTGATCTGCTCATATCTTTAATGTGTGTGTTTGTGCATACGTGTGTGTGTGTGTGTGTGTGCACTGTCTTATGCAGCTACTAGAGGTGCGAATGCAGTACGAGCTCAACGACATGGAGTCTCCAGAAGGCGGGGGTGGAGGGGGAGAACACTCGTCGGCGCACCCCACTCCCGGCGCCTCCCCTCAGACGAGTGGCCCGCCTTCGCACCCCTCCACCAGCAGCAACAACTCTGACGGAGGCAACATACCCTGCCTCAAGTACGAAACACACATACACACGCACAAACACTTACATAAACTCTCAGTGGCATCGGGAGAGCTTTCCACACATTCTCACACACACTCATGCACACAAGGGTCTTGCCTTTCGCCTCAAGCACTCTTGCACAGACTTAGTCAGCGCCTGAAGGATTCTCAGCCGCAGCCTCCCCATCACCCCCCCCTCGCAGCCACTCATGCCAGACCCTCGACACACAACTGTTTCAGAGCTGCAGCCGCGCCACTTGTCATTCTCTCTGTCTGAAATATTTCTTCTTTTTCGCTTCGCTCTGTTTCCTTCTCGCTGTCTCCCTCCCCTCCCCTCCAGAGTGCGCAGCACTCCCCTGAAGCAGTCTCCCGGTTACCAGGTAGATTTGGTGGTCCAGTTAGTGTGGGTGAGCGGAGAGCCTCCTCAGCAGATCACAAGTCTCGCGCTCAATTCCTCCTACGGCCTGTAAGTATACAGACAGCAGTGTCTTAGTCATGGCTAGTGCCGAGCAGAGGTCTTTCATGAGAAGTTCCCACTGTTTTTGTTTACGGGACAAATCAAGTATGTCATCCTTATCCCTAAAATGACTGAAATCTATAAAGAGGAATTATGCAAAATGGACATGCATTCAATTTTGCAGTTTAATCACCGACTGCTCAAGGCTACAGTGACAAGTCGGCCTGTCAACTCAATTTAT